>NC_037593.1:20978963-21182619 GCF_003073045.1 Pomacea canaliculata
CGACAGCGAAAGCCGCGCGAATCGCCAGCGAGCCAACCCGTACCACACCTTCTTCGGTCCGCTTCGAAAACCGGCTCGCGGTAGGACGGGACGCAGACAACGATCACTTTCGACCGAGGGCGTCGCACGCCGAGCGAGCGCTCAGTTGCCGATGCAAAAATCCACAACTGGGTGAGCACTACATGGCTAATAGTAACCTTTCTCTATTGCCATGTTCACTTTCTAGCGCCTTTCGGCACACCCTGCGCGCCCCATATATATAGCGCCGACTTATCTCTTCCCTGCCTTATGCCACGCCTCCCCATGCACCAGGCCCTCCGCACCAGACCCTCCGCACCAGACCTCCCGCACCTGACCCCCGCACCTGACCCCCTCTCGAACGTACATTTTCCAAGTTTTGCACCAGACCCTCCGCACCTGACCCTCCTCTCGAACGAACATTTTAACAAGTTTGGCACCAGGCCCTCCGCACCACCCTCCGCGAGACACAGTCAAGCGTTATTCGATGCGCCGACGCGGCTGCCGAAAGGAGCAACGACGAACCCCTCTCTGCTCAACCAGCGCGCGCCTGAGACGTGAGAAAACGCGGGCAGCGAAAGCTGCGAATCACCACCAAGCCAACCCGTACCAGACCTTCTTTCGGTCCGCTTCGAAACCGGCTCGCCAGATGACGGGACGCAGACAACGATCGCTTTCGACCGAGGCTTCGCACGCCGAGCGAGCGCTCATTTGCAGATGAAAAATACAAAACTGGGTGAGCATTTCATATATAGAAACCTTTATAGCCACGGTCCCTTTCGCGCACCTTTCAGGACGCCTGCTTCCCATGTATATAGCGCCGACCTTAACCATACCTGCCTTGTGCCACGCCTCCCATTGCACCAGGCCCTCCGGCACCTGACCCTCCTAGGCACCATTCCCTCCGGGTACCTGACCCTCCTTAGGCATCAACCCTCCAGGCACCTGACCCTTGCTAGGCACCAGGCCCTCCGGGCACCTGACCCTCCCTAGGCACCAGGCCCTCCGGGCACCTAACCCTCCCTAGGCACCAGACCCTCCTGGCACCTGACCCTCGCTAGGCACCAGGCCCTCCGGGCACCTGACCCTCCCTAGGCACCAGACCCTCCCGAATCCCTTCAGCCGTTGCCGGTGTACAGCGCTGCCGAGAGACCGTTGTGAGTCTTTTTCCGATTTTTGCCCATCGTTTGAGAAAAGACACTAGGCCTACAGCAAGCGATGCTCGTTAACAACGATTCCATTTGAATTCCCTGGGGAAATTATTATCCATTTTATTTCTATTGATTTTTGGTCAAAACAAGACTTGCATGACCATGAGAAATTAGAGAGAGGATAAAATATGTTACTTTTGTTTCAATTTTTTTTTCTACACTTGTATTGCTTTATTTTGCTTCAGTGCTGAAAGAAAGTGCACATCAAGATAGTAAACATGGTGGCTTAGAAGATTTATTTTCCAATGATCAGCGAAACCAAAGCCATTTGACTGGACTAAACAGAGATGGAAAAATGCAAGACTGGGATAGCAGACCTCGATTCATTTCAAAACTGACACCATTGCTCTATTGATGACAGACAGGTGTATGTTGAAGATGACGTGTTTAATTAAGATGAGGCTGAACCTTACACAGTACTTGTCTCATACATTTCATACATCGCAAGTCTGTTACATGCCACACACCATAATTCTTACACAGGAACGCGTTATGTTACAGGTCCCACACGTCACATGTCACATGCGTTATGTTACAGGTCCCACACGTCACAAGTCGCACGCGTTATGTTACAGGACCCACACGTCACAAGTCGCACGCGTTATGTTACAGGTCCCACAAGTCACCCAGGCCACACGTCATCATACTCACACGTGTTGTTGTTTTGCTCACCTGCATCTCCTACATCGCGGAGGAAAATGCGCAACACCACGTGTTAGTGCAGACTTCGTGCGCGTGCTGAGTCAGAACAGTTTGTACATCAGGTACCTGGTGAGAGTTTAGAAAAACAGTTACACACAAATACTTAGACACAACTCACGTGCCTGTGTGCGCCAGGTATTCGGTGGGAGTTTAAAAGAAGCCGTTACACAGAAACAACAGACTGGACATCTAATCTAAAAAATGTTATTTCCCACGAAGGCAATATTTCACAAAATACCATTTGCTTTATTATATTACAGTTTGACTATCATGCACTCGACTAAACCTTTAGGCTAGGGCAACGGCCGTGAGATATGTATGTGTAAACCTTGACATAAACTGTGTATTAAAATATCAAGAAACATATTTCAGAAGCGAGTAGAATGAAAGGAGGCAAGAAATCTGATTTTTTTTTTAAATATCAAATTTATCACGAAATTTGACAAGAGCTTTCATTAGGCCACGTGCGTTTGAAAATGCTGACAATAAAACACATCTGGATACTTACGACTCCTGTACAGTGCAACTCAGTACCAGTCACATTGCCTGAGGTCACACCTTGCACCACGTGGACAATAAGAAAACAGACCAGAAATCCCAATGGAGCAGGACACTTCAGCTTCGTGTTCATTTTCTGACCCTGCAATAATACTGTACTTTATTTCGTCTTCCTGTAAACAGTAATATTCCTGGATGATAGATTATCCCTATATTATCTACCTTGATGGGTGTTAGTTCCTTTGTGCACTATTCTACAGTAGCTGCATGGAAGAAAAGAGACTGCTCATGTAAATGACACTGAAGACGATGTTACACTAGATTTTACTTCCAAGAAGTACAGTATTCCATGGAGAGCCAACTGTCAGCCTGTTATTTTAGACTGTAAGCAGGGCCGCCGAGAGCCACCCGGGCCCCGGGACAGACCACCTCTCCGGGCCCCTTGTACTTGTAATCGTAAATTATTTTCCCAGTATATAATGTATGTTTACAATTCGAATCTCACTATCTACACTCAAACTCAACTTCTGCATGTGTAATGCTTGGGTGTTCTGTCCTTAGACCTTTCTTTAAAAGAAAAAGAAAAGGAGAAGAAGAAAAAAAAATCCACTGACCAAGGCCGGGCCCCCTTGACAGCCGCTGGCCCGGGTACACCAGACCCCCCTGTCCCCCCCTCTCGTCAGGCCTGGGTGCATTCTCATTTGGTACCGTGTTGAGGATGGGTATTGTTGCGATAGGTTTTTATTTCGCGCGTACTGTAGAACGTGCCTGCATTCGCCTTCTTCTACTTCTTTTCTAATGATTTCTTTCTGCTTTTCCCAACTTCTTGTCGCCTCCACGCGAGTATTTTCCCCTGCGATTAGCGTTAACAGCGAATGCAATTCCAAGAGGATGGGTGCATTGTCATTGCAGGTACGGTTATCGGGCTTTGTACTGTTGTGATCGTTTTTGGTCGGTGTACAGAGACACAACGTGGTTCCGATGGCGAGCAAGTTACTGATGAGTGAAAATCGTGTTATCCAAGTCTTGCACCAGACCCTCCCATCGAAGTGGAACATTTTTAAAGTTTGGCACCAGACCCTCCGCACCCCTAGCGACCAGGTAACTAGGACGACCATCCAACAGTCTTTCTTGGAGACTGTATCAACCAATCATGAGTACTACATGGCTCTCCATTGCCTACCGTCGCCCTAGTTACACTGTGCTCAGTTCATTTACGTCATTCACTATATGACGCAAAAGAATCGTCACGCAGAGCTACGTCAGCGCTCGCGCGACTGCTCTTCCCTGACCACAGGGAGAGTTAAAAATGAACATGAATCTAGATTCGTCTCAATCGCGTATCGTTACAAACATTTTTACAAGTTTGGCACCAGACCCTCCGGCACCAGACCCTCCGATCGAACTACAATTTTACAAGTTTTGCACCAGACCCTCCGCACCAGACCCTCCGTTCGAACTAAAATTTTTACAAGTTTGGCACCAGACCCTCCGGCACCAGACCCTCCGATCAATCGAAAATTTTTACAAGTTTTGCACTGGCTGGCTGTGGCAGAAGTGATGACGTAGCACGCAAGTTCGCGTGACGCTACACGTTGCCGTCCCCGTACGCGTCGCGCCAGCGCTGAGTCTCAAACTCTCTAGTGTGTCTCAGTCACCTCAACACAGAGTGAACCAGTTCCACCAAACTATAACGAGTTTGTAAAAACCTGAAAAAAGCCGATTTAAGGTGTCTAAGTATTAGCCCTCACTTCTCACCCCCTACCCCCAACTCAACCATCAATATTTCTCACCCATCCACTCACTAGCACGTGGCTGTCACCACTGTCATTGTCATTAATGTTGACTACTGCACTGTCCAATGAAAACCACTGTTCCCCACGCCATCACATTATTCAACATATCCGTTACATGTTTGTGCGCCACATGATTTGGGGATACATTTCTCTCGTAGAAAGATTTCATGCTTATTTAATTATCATATTAGGCGTTTCATGCTTGAGCAAAACATTAGCATTTAAACACAGAAAGTGGCTAGAAAGACAGCCATAAAGAGACAGCATATATTGACATCAACAGGAAAATAAACACAGACATAAACAACTATAATGTGCAACCTACAGCTACAAAAACATCTTATCTCTCCCATTTATCCACACCAGCATCAGCACGGTGGGGCTTCTATCCGTAGCTAATGTGAAGTTTAATGTTCTCTTTTACGCATGTAGACTGCTGACCCACGTGATCCAGGATTCGCAGTTGAAGTCGCAGGTAGAAAGTTGAAATCTCCCCACCCAACACAAACACACAGACACACAAACACACGCAAACACACACACACACACACGATCGCTACTCATGATACCAGCACATAAACCTCAACCACATATATGAAAAATTATTTCCTCTTAAAAGAGAAATCGCCACCAAGGCTATGGGCCAGCAAAACGCATATGTTGTAGACAGACAGACAGACAGACAGACAGACAGACAGAAATAAATGAGTCTAACACAACAGTTATAACACCTGAATAACAAAACGATCAGATCTTAAACGTTTAGTGGGGTTCGTTGTTTTCTAATGATTGAGTAGAGCTCAGTACAAGATACTATTTCAGTATTTCTCCAAATATAAATGCGCCTAATTAACGTATGATCCTAGTTCTCGTGACGCCTAATTAACATATGATTCTCCTTGTCTTGACACTTAATTAACATATAATTCTCGTTCTCCTTATGTCTGTCTGACCTCTTTCTGTGCATGGAGGTGTGTATCTCGAGATATAAAAGAGAATATTCACGAAAATTTTGGGAAATAGTACTTTGCTCTGAGCTTTACCCAGCGATCAGAGAAAGCAGTTGCAGCCCGTCAGATTTTTCAGCCCGACCCTCCCTTGCTAACCCCGATCCTACCTTGGTAACAAAGACCGGTGTTCATCCTGTTGCTGCTGCCTAGGACAACACTGACCATAAGATGCAAACGACAGTACGTCCCCCTTTAAGTACGTATATATTTCGGACACAAGATTCCACTGGAAAACGGAAGAAGGTGAGTCTGAGTAATATCAAAGAGGATCTCTTTAGTAACACCAAGGAGTGGACAGGCTGCCATCGGGAGACCTAAGAGGGGCGTAGAACAGGTCACACCAGCGCCCACACACCTGTCGTGCTGCAACTCATCATGCCCACCCAGCGACCTTTTATCATTTATTGACACCATAATCGGTTCATATCAAGGGGTAAGCCACCAATACTAAAATATAAAATACAATGTGTCGTTAAATCCGTAAGAGTATTTCTACATCTTATACAAGACTTAATGTTTTTGTACATCCTTTGTAACATCGTCGGCATTTGGCAACTGACCTCTCTGGTTCGGAGAGCGTTCCATAGAATATTTCGGTTTATGGTATCGAAAGCTTTCTTAAAATCAACAAAACAAAACAATCTTTCAAGACTTTTTCAACCGGTACTTCTGTATCACTGAATAAGGAACAAAAATATTATCAATGGTAGAGCGTCCTGATCGGAAGCCGCTTTGCTCTTCTACAATGTTCTTGTTGTTTTCAACCCAATCTGTCTTTTGTTTAAATATGAGAGAATACTTTAGCTAAGATGCTACGGAGGGATACACCCTGTAATTGTCCGGGTTATCACAATCACCATTTGTATGCAATGGTATGACAATAGCACCTCTCTAGAACAGAAAGACAGAGAAAGAAAAAGAAAAATTCTTTCAGTTTATTTGTGAGTTATCTTTTAACAGTGACGAGTAACATCCATTTTGCGAAAATAGAAAATGGTTACAAGTTCTCAGAAAATGATGACAAGTAATGAAGCACGCTGCCTGTGTCTCCAGGTAAAACGACAAACACACGGAACTGAGAAAAAAAACCATACGGGATAAATATGTCGGTTATGCTGAACAATTCATAACAAAGCAAACAGTTTCTTTAATTTCAAATAGCTTTTATTTTACACGTGTCTGCATAAAACTCCCATTGATAAGGGCTTGCCTAACTTGCTCCGTTGAACAGTATCCGTCAAAGGGAGAAAAGCACTTTGCTTGGCGCTCACACCAGTGCATCAAGTGAGGGCTAGAGGTAGACTACTCTGCTGAATCCGGGACTCTTTCCCAGCCACACCCCGTTAGCACTTAGTGCAGACAAACTAAAGGAGGTGAAGGGACTGGCTGGGTCTTATTTGGCAGTGTGGACATCTACAAACCAACACAGAAGATGATGATGAGTACATCACATAAAAACAAAACTGCAGTGACCCAGGTCCTTGCGGCCAATCACCACCGCATACACTGGACACCTGCAGGGGGGACTATCAGGGACTGACCACCGACTACAAGACAGCGACATGAGTCAGAAGAACTTGGAATCATTGCTCATTTTAATGAAGCTTGAAAGAAATAAAATTCCGTAGGAACGATAGCATTCTGGGCTGTATTCTGGCCATAAGCCTCACATACATACTGCCTATCCTTCCAAACTGAGCAATGAAAACACATTAAAAATACAGGACATCACACAGAAACTTAAAACCCAACTTTCCCTTCTTTGTGCTTTGCAAAGAGAGTTACTAGTTATGGTCGATCTCATGCCCAGTCGACACATATGATTCTCTTTGAGATGTCTGTAGGTCTCTGGTAATTTTCTTTATCCCTTGTCATTTTTTTCAAGAGCTTTAATAAAAGAAAGAAATACGGAACGAAAATTGTTGAATGACAAAAAAAAAAAAAAAAAAAAAACCACCAAAAAAAACAACAAAAAAAACAACAACAAAAAAACAAACAAACAAAAAACCAAAAAAAAAAAAAACCAAAACAACTGAACTGATAGAAACAGAAAAAAAGAGTGACAGTAAACCCAGGGATGCAGGCCGCAGGCTCGCAAGTACACACACACGGACACATACATAGAAGAAAATTAATAAACAACACATACGGAATGGAATAAACTGTTTTGTCTCAGCTTTTGGTGGGAAACATCCGGTACCACCAGCTGCAACCAATAGTCCGAGACAAAATTTCTTCATTCCACATTTTTACGACCGCATAGATAAAGAAATGAGTATTGTTTACAATCTCCTTTGAGGCGGGTGTTGAAACAGCATGTGTCCATAAAAATGGTAACCGTTGTAAGTCAAGCGTGTCCTTTACGTATGAGGTGTAAGACTGACCCGCCTCTCATCCTTATATAAACCAAGGTCGGCTGAATGGAATGACACGTCACCTCTACACAAGGTGAACAAACTAAAGGTATGAACAAGTTTGTCAGTTTGCTTGTTTGTGTGCTTTGGTGGTTTAATTTCGTTTCTTTGCTTTTTTATATTGCTTTATATTATTGTCTTCTGTCGCCACTCATTCAGTATTTGTAATTATTATGTATTACTTCTAGTAAGATAAGTTTTATATTGTATCTCACAATATTTGATAGTTTGTCTGACCAACATGCTTGATATTATGTTTTACTCACACACATGTTTGATATTATGTCTGACCACTCCCACAACGTTTGATAGTATGTTCAACCAGACATACATGTTTGATATTATCTCACAACTCAGCAGGCGAAAAGCACGAGCATCTCTCGCTATCAACAGTGATGGAAAGGCTGATAATCTTCTGCGTTCTCGTTGCCATGGCAGCCGTAGGAGTCCGGGTAAGAAATGAATGAAAGAGCTTTCATACAAGTGTGTCCGTATGTACGTCTGTCTGCCTGTACAAGACGATCGCATGCCGCACGTGCGTACATTCATGCCGTTTGCACGTGTGATGACGTTGCAGGGACAGTGTGTGCCGGCCTACACCGTGGGCTGTCGTTACGGGGGATCCTCCCTCCCCTCACAGCGATGCTGCACCAACGTCCCGCTGTACTGTAACATGGCCAACGTGTGCATCGTGAGTGCATTCACTGTAAACTTCTCCAAGTAATTCTGATATAGGACTGAAGTTTACTGCTTATTAACTTCTTATCATTGGTTTACCTGTAGCTCCTTATCTAGTTTGAACTCTTTCTTCTTCATTTTCAACGCCATGAAGTTTTGTACACCCATTAGAGAGATTGTGTTTAAGTGACCGACGACGACGACGATGATGATGATGACTATTCAAACTCCCTCCTACATTCCGTCTGTGCAGCCGTGCAAACAAGTGAATGAGATCAACTGCGTGAACACGTCAGCCACCTCACAAGCCTGCTGCCCAGGGTCGACTTGTGTGTCGGGTGTTTGTGTCGGTTCAGGGGTCAGTACATTTTGTACGTTCATGTTCAGAGTACGTGTGAAGGATGTGAAAAGTATGTTTATTTTCTAATTTCCGCTGCTTGCCTGTAAGCAGGCTATGGTAAGCATGGTACAATGGTCAACCTGAATCTACCACATCTACTTTGCTTTTATTTTATGTTACTTCCACCTTTGTCCTTTTAATATCCGACACACGTCACTAAAAATAACAACAGAAAAGAAAGTCTAGACAAGAAATGGTTAATGAAAGGGTATAAGAGACTTGGAAATTGAAAGTCCTCGAAAATAATTCAACGATAAGAAAATTGAACGTGGTGCATTTTGTGAAATAAAATGATACTTTTATTTGGAGTGTGTCTGGAAATATCAATGATAAATACTGTGACGAGAAACTCAACTCACAGTGAATTAACCCTTTCCAAACTGCCGGAAATATGTTCTACCAATCACTCAATCATATGAGATTTTACTTATATAGCGGTGAGATGAAATCTGTACAGGTGAGATTACATTTACCTCTGCACACTTTAGATTACAATTATACAATTATATTTATATACAGACACATACACATAGTGTTAAAACATCTCTAACAATCATAGTGTAATACTGAATGTGTTCTCTGTGGGTTTGACAACAACAACCGCTGTTGTGTCTACAGGCAACAGTCGCAACACAGACTGCAACAACAGTGCCAACAACGACAATAAACCCGGTATGGAGTATTTTTCTGTTATTAAGTGTTGAATCGTATTCACCATCAGAAGTCACGGGTATCCAGATTGATGAGCTCTGTTTGTGGTGGAGAGAGAGAGAGAGATGTTGATGAGACAGTGCACGAGGGTTGTGTCACAAGACTGAGAGTTAACCTGCAGTTAATCAATCTTAGTTAATGTAGTCGCGGATGTTGACAGCTGATTGATGTTGATTATAGAAACGTATTTCTAGCTGTAGGAACATCACAACAGAAGAAAAACTCTAGACATGGTGTAAATAACTCCGATAGGTTTCTAAAGGACAGGTGTGCTCGGCTCTGTAGATGCACACCTACTTGAATTCACAGCTTCTGCACAAACAACACACGGACTGAAACTTTGCAATATGCTGCTGTGTATCTGTATCTGCACCTGTTTGTTTGTATTTTTTTGTCTGTATGTGCACCTGTCTGCCTGCACGTGGTCCTGACTGCCTGTCTGCACACACTCATGTACGTTTGCACGTGTGGTACAGTTTTGCGTGCGAGAGAACAACGTGGGCTGCAGGCCGTTTGGACCCGCCACCCCGTCACAGCGGTGCTGCACCAACAAACCTCTGTACTGTAACCTGGCCAACGTGTGCATCGTAAGTATTGTGACAAAGTTGTTAAAGCGTAAATAAACTAAAAGTTCTGGACTAAATTTTCCTATGTGGAGGCTGAACTACTGCTTCATCAGTTTAACGTACAAGTTTTCTCGTCAGGGGTTTACAAGACTGTGACTTTTTACATTTTAGACCTGCCCAGTTTTTACTTTTATGATTTGTACGACAATGTTTTACATGAGACCTTTGACCTTAAGCCTTAGGTAGTAACTTCAGGTTATTTGTAAGCCGTGGACCGTCAGATTCGGTGTGTACTAACTGCAAGTACAACGTGTAACTCTAGTATTAAAAACCATGTACTAGCTGCAAATACACATTTTGTTCTAACATTCATCTTAAAGAATTAATAACAGAGGTTTAAAATTAAACTGAAATCGGGTAGGTCTTTAATGGGGGGCTTCAGCTGTAACTTCGCCCAGTATATTAGGATCACGGGCGTTGGTGCGTTTTGTGACCTGTGTACTTACTTGTGTTCAAGAGCAGACAGACTGGATGTTGAGGGACACATTACTGTCATAGTATCGTACAATCCCCATAATATTTCCCATCTCTCCAGCCGTGCAAACAATTGAATGAGAACTGCGTCAACACGATGGCAACCTCAAATGCCTGCTGTAAGGATCTTGTGTGTGTGTCGGGTGTTTGCAGGGCTGCAACGGTAAGTAGTGTTTATGTTTAGTTAAACATAGCTTATGTTTAGTGTTGACCTGAAGAAGGTGAAGGATTTGAAGTAGAGCCTCAATTTTCTTATCTGTCAATTGATTTCGTATACTTTTTGGCATTTATAAAACCAGTATCTCCACATTTTATTTGAAATCATCATCAGCAAGCTTTGGCGCCAATGAGTGGCTTGTCTTACCAACATCAGCAAGTGCAGCCGTAAACCAAAAAGAGTGATGGAGTTGACAGAAATGTTTTGATTTCGTGAGAGACGTATCTTCTGTTACATGTGCGAGAATATGCTCGCGAGATACATGTATTATAAAGCTAACTAACAAGGTTGACAGCACAGCATCACACATACAGTGTGCTTGCCATGTATGGTAGGTAGAACTAACAAGACTATTATAAAAGAAGCTTGAAGCAGATCTCAAAAGACAATAAAATCAACAACATATAAACACAAATGGAAACATCCAATTCAGATAGGCAACTGGTGGATTAGCAACAATATGCAAGCAACTACTCCTGAAAATCTCTACTAAACACATTTCTTCTTTCCATTTCCTCTTTCTTCTGTTTGGTTGAATGAGTCTCAGTTGTCATAGTTACTCTAACGTGTTTTTCTTTGCTTGTTAATGTAAAACAATCGCTGCTGCCTGTACAGTCAACGCAGCTTACCCCAGGGACAACAATAACGGGACCAACATCAACCATGGGGACATCTTCGACGGCGGGGACAACAACCATGGGGACATCTTCGACGGCGGGGACAACAACCATGGGGACATCGACGGTGAGGACGACATTAACTACGAGGACAACAACAACCAACCCGGTAATGTTGCTCAAGTGTATGCTCGTCTTTGTAAAAGGCGGTTTCTGGCTACATATTTATTAATGAGCTCTGTCATGGCCACAGGTTATCTCATAAACATCAACAAAGCTGTCATAAAGCTGGCGATGAGGATCTGACTTTGTGGATCATGTCCTGTAGACAAATGTTTCATTGTCTTCACATATTTTTGTGTTTTGATAGTCTAGACAGTGCTGAAGTAATGGAATCTTTTTTCACATAGTCGTGACACTGTTCAGAGAAAACTTTTGAGCCATAGGAACATCACGGACAAGGGGAAAATATGATGCTGTAAATAAAGTTCATCAAGGCGTGAGTGCCTAGAAATGCTACAAGATATAAGCAGATGTTTGCCCGTCTGCTTACCTATGTTTGTATGCTCACCTGTTCAGTTGTTTTTGCACTTAGCTGTGTATGCGCATCCGTCTGCCTCTATGTGTACCTGTCTCTCATTTGTGCACCTGGGACCTATTTTTGCATTTGTCCGTGTGTGCGCTTGTCTGCATATATATTAACCTGTATACATGTGTGTACCTGTCTGCATGTACACAATATGCAATTATCTTTTGTATGGGCATACGTTTATCTACGTTTACACGTGCGGTACAGTTTTGCGTGCCAGAGAACACTGTTGGCTGCAGGGCATTTGGACCCGCCCCCCCGTCACAGCGGTGCTGCACGAACAAACCTCTGTACTGCAACCTGGCCAACGTGTGCATCGTAAGTATTGACAAACAAAGTTGTCAAAGCGTAAATAAACTGAAAGTTATGATCTCAGTTCTCATCATCGATATCTATTTTATCTGCGGAGGCTGAACTACTGCTTGTAACTACGTGTAACTCCAACATTTGATATACACTAGTTACACATACACATGTTGCTGTAACATTCGCTTCGCAATGTGCTGGGTAGGTTCATAGCCACCCGCCTTAAACTTGCTCTTGACCTCATCTGACCAGTCCAGAGACAACGACATGAAAGACAGCTATCCACTCCCTGTTTCGACATTTTCCTAACCACAGATATCTATCAAATACCTATGTTAGAGTATAAAGACATCTAGTGAATACAGGTACCCTCCACTCCTACCCAGCTACAGTAGCCTCACCGATTCTATGTCTTTGTGAACGTGTCAGTGTTTAAAGGTGGGTAGGGGGCACAAGGGTGGGTTTATTTGCTCCTGTGTTGGGGTCAAACCCTTTAAAGACCTAAACCAAGAAATCTGGAAATATATTGAACTCGGGTGGGTCTTAAAGGTGCTCAGGCCAGAGCTGTTACCCTTAAATAAAATAGTAGGTATGCTGGCGTGTTTTCGCGGAATACTTGTTTAAGATCAGTCTTAGATATGATATTGAAGCACACATTATTGTCATGTAAACCCCATAATATTTCCCATCTCTCCAGCCGTGCAAACAAGAAAATGAGAACTGCGTCAACACGATGGCAACCACAGATGCCTGCTGTCCGGAACTTGTGTGTGTGTCGGGTGTTTGTGTGCGTTCAACGGTAAGTAGTGTTTAACTCTTATGTTTAGTGTTGACCTGAAGAAGGGGAAAGATTTGAAGTAGGAGTTAGTAATATTCAAACACATCTCTTCAGAAAGTACAGCCAATATTTTCCACAAATATTTTCTTAGAAAAAAATGTTTTATGTGCCAGCTAAAGTTATGTCACTGACCTATATGTAGGAGAAAATCGGTGTAATTGAAGTGTATTTGAAAACAAAAGAAGTTTCGGTGTTTTGATGCACAAAATCAGGATTTTACAGCTAATATAATTTACCGTCATTTCATTCATTTTTCTTTCATTTGGAGATTTGTTGTTTATTTATTGTATTGTTCATTAACAAATATTTATTGGTATTATTGCGTTTCGAGTACGTTGTTTACATGCGTACTTGCAGTAGTAAATTATTCTTTAAAAATATCAACTGGTTTATTCAGCAACTTTAATCATATTAATGAGTCTAAGCACAAGAAAAGGGAAGTGGTTCTTTCAATAGAAAGGTTGTGGATAATGTAGGATTGGGTGTTTGCGAGTTTTTATTAATTAGATAGTTAGGTTTTTACTAAGTAGCTATAATATTATTAAAACTGTAATGTATTTACGTGCCTTGACAATTTATATATAAAGAGAGATAGCTTAGCCTAAATAATGGAGCATAAACAATTTTTTTATTGAGCTACGTATTAATAAATTTAACTCTCACTCTGTCTAACTGCTCATGGGTATGGAAGTAAAGTGTAGGTGCTAAACTGTAAGCAAAACCACTGCTATACCTGTGCAGTCAACGCAACCTACAATGGGAACAACTGTATCAACCATGAGCTCATCATTAAGTACGGGGACAGCAGCGTCAACCACGGGGTCATCGACACCAACCACGGGGTCATCGACATCAACCACGGGGTCATCGACATCAAACACGGGGACAGCAGCGTCAACCACGGGGTCATCGACTTAAACACGGGGACAGCAGCGTCAACCACGGGGTCATCGACGTTAAACACGGGGACAGCAGCGTCAACCACGGGGTCATCGACGTTAAACGGGGACAGCAGCGTCAACCACGGGGTCATCGACGTTAAACACGGGGACAGCAGCGTCAACCACGGGGTCATCGACGTTAAACACGGGGACAGCAGCGTCAACCACGGGGTCATCGACGTTAAACACGGGGACAGCAGCGTCAACCACGGGGTCATCGACATCAAACACGGGGACAGCAGCGTCAACCACGGGGTCATCGACATCAAACACGGGGACAGCAGCGTCAACCACGGGGTCATCGACATCAAACACGGGGACAGAAGCGTCAACCACGGGGTCATCGACATCAAACACGGGGACAGCAGCGTCATCCATGGGGTCATCATCCTCAACCATCGAGTCATCGTCAACAACCGATGGACCATCAACATCAAGCATGGGGTCATCGACACCCAACACGGAGACAGCAGCGTCAACCATGGTGTCATCATCCTCGACCATCGAGTTATCGTCAACAGCCAATGATTCATCAACACCAGCCATGGGGTCATCGTCATCAACCATGGAAACAACAACATAATCCTAGTGGGCAGCAACATCAGTCATGGAGATAACAACACCTCGGTATTTTTTCTCAGTTTATTCTCGTCTTTGTAAAATGCGACTACCGGCTACATATTTGTCAATGAGCTTAATCACGGCGCCTCATAAACATCAACTAAATTATCAAAAACATCAAAAGAATTACCACAAAGCAGACGATGAATACCTGACTTTGTGGATATTGTTTTGTAAACAAATGTTTATTTTTACATAATTGTATGCTTTGATAGTTTACACAGAGCTAAATCTGTGGTAATTTTGTTAACGGAGTCATGTATTTTCACAAACATTTATAGCCTTGTTCACACAACAATGTCAAGAGCTGCAAGTACTGAGGAGAGAATTGTTGGGAGGAAAGAATCTTAACTAGTGTCAGTCAGAGTTTACTCCAATATAGCAAGCACACGTCGTATAGAGACTTTGTCTTAGAATTTGTATATTTACACATTATAAATTATAACGTTTATGTTAATATATTTCATTCTGTATTTTTATAAGGTGTGTGTGTTTATGTATATGTATGCTTTGTTGTAAATGTGTGTATGTCTGTGTAATGTGTTATATATATATAATCATGAACTCCTGACACATTGCTATTTCTTTCAGCAGACGATACCAACTACGCAGCTACAATTTTCGGCATCCTTCACTTAAGTGCCAACTACAACATCAAAGCCAAGCGGACGACCACTACAATACCCGAGATGCCATACTAGACAAATTTTCACGGATAAAAAAAAAAAAGAAGAAAAAATAGCATCTTCTACTCGGACTTTTTAATGAATGATTGGAAACTGTTTCATTTAATAAAATTTCACGTACAATCTGTTTGCGAGGAGTATATATACTGCAGCTTTCCGCTTATAGTTTTTAGTTTACTCGTTCTTCCACGTACAAGGTTTTTATCATCACCTCCTGGTGACGTGCACCACCACAACCACCACAACCACCACCACAACCACCACAACCAAGTCTCGTAGATGTCAAAGCAGGGAGATAACTGGCCGTGTGTAAAATAGCCGACAATGAGATGCTTCATGAGAAAATATCTCAAGCGGACTTTTCAAAATGTGCATTTCAGATTTTGATTTGTAGTTGTTATTGCTGATGATTTTAACAAAAGATCGTGAGAAGGGTGTGTTTACGAGGCTACTGTCCCTACACAGCTGCCAGCAGTGTCGACAGCGCCTATCAGCTCTCCCGTGGCGAAGTCGAGGAAATCAATACGCAGCGCTGCAGGTCGTCTGCGCCAGCCATGGCCGCCAGCAGATAACGGCGTTGCCGACAGCTTCACCTGTTGCTGTGAAGGGCCTGTTAGCCTTATATTTGCGTCTTCTTACTCCAGCAGCTGTAGAGAGAACGAGAAGAGAATGCAAAAATAAATATTATTTTTATCATCCGGGATACTTTACCACAGGGCACTCGACTAATGTACACACCGATAGCCGGCGAGATTATCATGCTAGCTAAGCTACAGCGAGAAACAGACACGGACACAAGAGAGCATGGTGACAGTGTCGAACAACACATACACACACGCGCGCGACCGCGCACTCACACACACACACATAAAGCACGTGCACATGGTGACAACGTGACAGCGGCAGGTGTAAAAAAAAATGTGGAGGCGAGACACTGACCGGCCTGGCAACCAGACATACACAGCGCCAATCGTTCTTTCAAAAACTGTGTACGTGAACATGTTCTTTTCGTGCATGCGTGCGTGAGAGAGAGAGAGAGAGATTCGTTCTACCACTGGAAAGAAAATGTCGGGTATTTCATTCCATTCATAGTATCAACATTGCTTTACCTGAATGAATATTTAATCTTCATCTGCTGACACATCTGAGGATATATCTGACATACATTTTCACAATCTTTCTGTCAATTACTCCATCATTTAAGTTAATCCTTTTTATTATAATTTGCCAATTTCTTTCATGGTGACGAACGAGCTAATAAAGAAAATGAGGATGCAAAACAACAGGAAGACTAGAAAGCAATAATAAGAGATTTATTTGACAACAACAGTAAAATAAAGACGAGAATAAAATGTTTGAATGAAAGTAAAATTATCAAAGAAACAAAACTATTCCAACTGAATATTCTGGGACTCTTTGACATGTGCTGAGTACCGTTGGTAACAATGGCAGCATGCTGGGCAGTGCTTGGCTGTTACTCATTGTAAAGTGGAGCCTGTGACCCGAGGTTTGATTCTCAACGACCCAGAGGTCAGCCTGGACAGCGTGAGCGCAGCGTGCATGCAGGCAGACGACGCGCGTGTTGACTCACGTTCAGCTGTTTGTTATGAGGCTAGATGTGAACTAGCACTACAGTTATAAACTGTTTATTATTACAGTGAACATTAAATTTAAATCTTTGAATGTCAGGAGACGTTAGTTCTAAAGCTTTTTGGCCTCGTTTGTGACACAGTTCCTGCGCGTTGACACACTTTAGCCTTATTGGTGGCCCTGACTTAATTAAAAAAAAACTAAAACAAAGATATTGCAGGGAGGGCCATCTGTGGTGTGTTAGTCCAAGCTAAACATGGATCGTATTGTTTGGAGACAACAACTTGCCCGGTAAGCGTGTCAGTTCTTTGGTTGTGATGATCGTGAGGACAAAGTGGAGGGGACGATACGTGGAGGTGACAGAAGTGGCGTTGGCGCCCTCGCTCGCGTGCGTGAGGGAGAGGACACGTGTGTAAGTAACTGTCAAACTGTATGGCAATGAAGAGACGATCCATGGACTATGATACAGCTGTTATGGCTGACGTGGACGTGTGGTGTAAACTGTACGACTTGTGTGTGTGATGAAAATTATCTAACCGTCTGGTGTAAACTAACTGTACGACCTGTATGTGTGATGTAAATTATCTAATTGTGTGACGTGGACGTGTGGTGTAAAGACAGGTCGGCGATGAAACCCTACGAGCCAGACAAGTTCTTTGTTCCAGGGTGGACGATGCCAACTCAACTGCACAGTCCACTCGCATTCACTAGCCTCTAACTTTGCTCACAGGTTCATCACCTTTAAATGTAATTTATTTCAGGTTTGAGTTCAAGTTTCTTTAGGTTGTGTTTAGTTTACTCATTGTGAGCAGTTTGTCTCAGATGCCGTGCTACAAAGACTTGTTATTGAGACCAAGCGCTGCGTGGGTCCACAGGCGCGATAACACACTGGTCGCAGTTACCACTGTAGTTCTTTGCTGTGTATGAAATGCTGCTTCATCAGCCTTCAGACAGCGGCCACTGTCCATGGTCACACAAACCATCTTCACACAATCACAGACCAAACAAAATATTCGCATCACCTACTGTAATGTTAAAACGATCATTCCCACTCAGACCCGACCAAAGTATTCACACAGTCTCCTCATTTAATGTTGTAGACCGATCGCTAGTACAGACCTGACCAAAAGTTATGTTGGGAACGGTAGTCTGCCTGTTTTGTACAGAAAAAACAACAACATCAGTCTCCGTGCCGCCAGAGCGATGGTGGCAAACAACACAAGTCTCTTGCATGGTCAGACCCGAACTTTGTGTACCCTACCTTCACCCTACCTTCAGACTGGAGCCCGAACAACCGCCACGGAGATAGGGCACGAGGATTGACATATCTAGCTGTTACAGCTTTAATATTTTGTGGTGCAATACAAGAAATTACATTCTAGAAGTTAGAGCTTTAAAGGTGCTGCACAAAGAGTGAAATGTCTAGCTGTTACATATTATGTGGACTCCGCTCTGCCACCCGACTGGAAACTTCGCCCTCGGCAACTCTCCGTGTGACAGTAACGGAGTTCGACCACTGAGTGTTGTTCCCGGACTTGGTGGCAGCCTGAACTCAGGAAGTGTATCCCACGACATAACACAAGGGTTTCATTGTCAATGTTTCACTGCGTGTGAACAGTTAGCAGCTTATTATCCTAAAACCTTGAGATGTTGGTGTGTTCCACGTACAGACATTGTGTTTTGTTTGCAGAACTGATACACGATGACAGCAGATGAATGAGTCTACAAAACACTTTGACCTCGGTACAGAAGGGTAAGTATAGGTCCCCCAGTCTTTATTTAAGCATTTCATTAAGCTTTAAAAAGTTTCTGGTTATTCCTCATAACTCTAGATTGTCTATTCTAATAGCCGCTAGTCAGCATGTACTAGAAGTCTCCCTCTCTCTCAAAACATTCCAAAGTAGGGTTTAAAATAATCTGGTTTCAGGTTCAGTCTGTACGGTAAAGTCACAAAATGTTTCCATAATGAAACCAGAGACTCCTCTGACCCAAAGATATCAAAAAGACAAAAGTTGCTAGCGATGCCAAAAGAGCAACATACACAGCTTTAGCTTGAGCTGAGTTTAAACTTTCTAAATTTCAAGTCCTAGGTGTTGTCCATCTGCTCCTTTCAGAGCTAAATGTCTGGGATTTCCCAGAAACAATAAATATGAAGCATGTCAGATGTGATACACGGAATTTATAAATTATCGAGTTTCTACAGTCTTTGTAAAATAAGAAAAATAAATATCTTTCAAATATAAGTATTTTAAAAGGGATTTCTAAGGAAGTGCACAATATCTTGTTTTAATAAACGAGATTAGCTTTTTCTCTGTAACCAGTGCCAACCATTGCATGAGTGTGTGTGATGTGTATCTACAGTAACAACACTTCAGTCCGTGTATATCTTACAGACCAGTACATGGAATGCTTGTGTGTGGGAGGAGGGAGATATTTGTGTGTAGTGTGACTGTGTTGCGTCTGTGTGAGTGTGTAGTGGGGGAGGTGCAATGGGATACGGAGTGCATGCTTCTGTGCGAGATGTACCTGACTGTGTGTGTACGTGTTGTGTGTGTGTGTGTTGAGAGCGTACTTCTATGCATGATGTCACTGTGTGCATGCGCGCGTGCATATGTGTGTGTGTGAGCTAGAGAGTACCCTAGGTCTGTGGGTGGTGTGGCTCCGAGTGTGTGGTGGTAGTGGGTTTGAGTAGCGGACATGTCTGTGTGTGGGTGGATGTACGTATGGTGCAAGGGATGGAGAGAGGAGTGCCATCAATCAGTGAGATTACCAAGCAAAGTCTGAATAGCAGAAAGTTGTACTTAGCGAATGTATCTTTTGTAAAGGCCAGCTGACTAGTTCATGCCAGTAAACAGCGCTGCAATTAAACACAAGTAGCAATTGCGAGGTATCGCTCGCACTCTCTGCCAGTATAAATATGTCTCTGGTAGGCGCCTGACATTTATCAGCTCCACTGAATCTGTGCCTTTCCTTGCCCAAACTGTATGTCTGAATGTTCGTACTTCACACAAGGCAAACGTATGTATAAGTATTTAAGTGTGTCTGCTTTCTGTACATCACGCATGGCAAACTGTGGATGTCTAACGGACGTCTGTAGACTTGACACAATAGTAAACTGTGTCTAATGCATGTCTGTCTTTGTCCTTCACAGAATATCTAACATACGGGACTTTGTATGCTTCACGCATGTACAATGTGTTAATGCATGCTTGTATTTGTGTACTTCACAAAAGCCATACGAAGGAAATATAATCATGATAACGTCTTCAAAAAAAGCAACTGCCAGCACTGTTATTTCCAACAGCAAATGTGCCTCGGTTTCACTTTGCCTTTAAGTATCATTCTCAGTTTTATGTACAGAGCAACCCTTTGTCCATGACTTTAAAATATTATTTTGAGATAGCAGAGAAAAAAGAACACGAGAAACAAAGAACAAACAGAAACAGCTAGTCATTAGTCACTAGAATGAGTGAAAATCCGTCGTTTGGCAGCAGAATGATTTCATGATAATAAAAGACAGACTAAAAAAATACTTTATTTTTCAGAGAAAAAAGCAATGAAAAACAAAGAGAAACAGCTCGTCATTAGTCATCCAGAATGAGTGAAAATCTGTCGTTGGAGACTCTGCAGCTACTCTCGCCATTCACGGAGACCGGCAATGACATGGTGACAGAGGCGTCACGTGACCTCGTCCTGTCGTGCATCAAGACGGACCCACGCGTGCATGATGTCTTCTTTCCCAGTTTCGCTGCCGACCCTCTGCAGGAGAGCCTTGACCTCAGAACCTTTCCCACTGGACCACTAGCTGTCACTCTGGTAGCGAGGCGATAGCTAACATCAAGGACAGCTTCAAGTTCCACGCCACCATCAACAAGGGCGCGGTAGACCACGCGCTGAGAGATATTTATAGCAGTCTACAGTGGAAAAAACTTGGTGTGCTTACTAGTTATTTATGTCTAGCACGATGTCATACGCTGTGTGTCAGTGTGCCAGGGTGTCAGTGTGTCAGTGCTTACATGAATATGTGTAAGGCAACATACGCATGTTGGAAGACGGGAAGGGGAAGAAAGGGACCGAACTAGGAGGGACAGAAGGAGTAAAAGAAGAGAAGTGGAGAAGGGGTGGGGGAGTTGCCTCCAGCGTTGATGTTCTGCGTTAACAGTCTTCATCTATGTTCATATTTTCCTAACTCGTATCTGCTCCCTTTGTCACACAGGGTTCCAGGTGTACACAGTTGTTTACCCTCGTGTAGTAAAGGACGCAGCTACTGGAGTGTCCCTGCAAGACTACATGGGTGAAGATAGGTTAGTACTTCACACAGTTCAAGTCTCTCCTTGTGACTTTAAAAATAATGCATGCATGCACCCTCGATAGAAAGACTTAAAGGACAAAAAAAAATTAATAAATGAAAACTACACAAAAATACTGTATCTACATTCTGTACAGTACATTGGCAAGTACACCAAGATCCTGAGATATCTTGAGAATCACTTTGTTTAAGAAGGGAGGCTATTATTAAGTTGATTAAAAGTTTCAGTCCCAGCGGGTTAGATGCTTCATCTTGTGACCTCTGCCCCTCAGCTACACGTGGGCCGAGAGGCTGACGTCACTGATCCAGGATCCTCGCTGGACACGGTCAGTACTTGGAAGCATGATACGGGGACACTACTGCGAGGAAGCGTACAACAGAGACATGAACGGTTTGTTCGTCAAGTTGCACCTGTTGACCCACAGTCTGTAATACCAGCCTACCAACACCTGCTGAACCAGAAAGGTGAGTCAGCCACGTCACAGCTCACTATATCCATCTCGAAAGAACAGGGGGACACAATGAACTTTTATTAATTGTTAAAGTCGGCTAGGACTAAGGTTGTATAGGACTAAGCTAGAGTTAGGGTTCGAGTTTATGTCATAGTGTCCGTTACAGTTCAGGTCAATACATCATGAGCCCTCCTTTCATCCTTCACTCTCTCGTTTTCTTTTTTTCTCTTTTTTCTTTTATCCATTTCTTACTCACTTTCTTTCTCTACCAATTTCTTTCTTTCATTCTGTTCCTCTCTCAGTCTATTACGTTTGTCACCTCTTTTTCTCATTCACTCGAGAGGCTTGTGTGAAAGTTTGCAAAAGGCTGTTATTTCTGGCCATATTTCAATCCAAGTAGCATGTCTTTAATTTTTCAGCCTTACCTGCTGTACATTTAGAGCTGGCGACCCGGAACTACTTGGGTGGGCCTTTAGACTGGCGAGCCATCCAGTTTGAAGTGGAAAATGCTGAGCGAAAGCCCTCCACCCCTCTCGGTCTCTCTCGACTCAGCCTCAGTTCTCAAATAGATGTTTTCCATGGCATGGCGGTGGACGATTTCGTTGTCACAGAGTGTCGGAATTTAGGTTTGTGGTCTGGACTGCGGCCTGAGAATGCCAAGGTTTCCAAACCGACTAACAAGTGTTTTGTCATGTGACGGAGCAGTATTAATCTGTTGCCCAAGATGCCATTATCGCCATGATTGTTGACGATGTACAATAAAGACATGTTTTCATTCTCGATCTACTGCGTATTTTGTAAACTCTTTTATTTAAAAAGCCTTCACTGGTTTCAAAATGTTTGTGTCAAATCAATGTAGTTATTTATTTTAGATATTACATTGTGGTGTATACAATCATGCAAAGCACATACACAAACACATGCAGGCACACACACACACACACACGAAAACATAAACTACATCACAACAACTACATTTACAATTGGAAGCTGAATTTTGAAGCGCACTACAAACATTGAATAAATCACAGATCTTATATTCCGAGAATATGAAATAAGTTTGACATGATTTATTGTTAACAAAATGGCCGCTTGACAATACATATTCAGAGAACAAATCTCACATTCTACAGAAATCACGTGTTTATAAAAAATAAAATCCTCGTGACCGACTGTTTGCGCTCTATTGCCACTTTTTTTCAGAAATCATGTTTAAAGAGATTGTCTACCGCGGTTCTAGTGTATATTACTCGATTGTTCTTACCTGGACAGTTAGTTCCCTTAGAAATCTTCAGTCAAGCCTGCTGTCGTCTGCTCGCTTGATTCCTACCCGACACTAACCCTAACCCATACCCTAAAGCTAATCTCAAACCCTAACCCAGTCCCGACGCTCCCCTCTCTAAAATGGACCATACCCGCTCTCCCTTCTGACAAAATAAGATAGACCGTCCTATGACACACGTGCTCATCTGTATCAAAGCTGTGCTGTACTTTTCTTTTTCTTAACGGTTTTTTTTTAAAGATACAAGTTGGTATATGCGATATTAACCTAGCCTGTAAATTTACAAACGGATATATGCAAAAAAAACAAAACAACAAAAACAACAACAAAACAACCCATTCAGGCTGGTCTTTAATACTGGTTCAAAAATCAGCTTACAACCGCCCAAGACAGGCCTCAACGACGATAGTCTCCACGTCTATCTGCTCACCCATAGCACGGACGTATATAGATATTAGTTCGTGGCCTTAAGACCACCGGACCAACATGGCCGATCGTCAGCTGCTACCAGTCAAGGGATGAACGAATAAATGAACGAGTCCGCTGTTCATGCTGAGTACAATCCGAATTAGTAAGCTGTTAATGTTGATTACATGCCGAGTTAGTATAATGCCTGGGTCGTCCACTGTTCATCCTGATCACATATCAAGTTAGTCCACTGTCGATGTTGATCGTTTATGGAGTTAGTCGACATTGAGTTTCCTGAAGGTTCCAGCCATTGTGTTAATGGCATCCTGCTGCTTTCTGACATCTCGACCCATGGTGTAGTCCACAAACCCATACTTGCTCTCTTCCTCCATTTCCTCATTACAAGTCAGCATGGTCTGTATCCAGTCCTTGTGTAAACAACACAGAATAGAACGACATGACCAGAGGGTGAAGATGTTTTTCACATGCATGAATAAACATGCTTGCACGAGCGATACAGCGGTTGGTATATATTATGGTCGCTTAATCATTGTATGACCAGATTTTCGACATCAACGAGCATCAAAATAAAGTAAGTTAGGCTCAGATATTGCAAATAGAAGACCAGACAGGTTTGTTTGATAATAATAAAGCACGTGATTTATAGAGCGAACACTCACGCTCATAAGAAGGGGGCTCTTAGAGCTTGAGACAAGAATGAAAAGCTGAGATTATAGTGAAATGTTTAGAAAAAAAAATATATATATATAACAAATATCTATTCACACCTTATCTGTAGGGGACTGGATGCATGAAAGTGTCCAGAAATATTGATATCTAACACTATACCTTGTCTGTGAAGGGTTCTGGTCTCGTGCCTCCGTACTCACGCGGGAGATGAACGGGATCAATGAACTCGTGAAGCTTCCTCCAGTTAGTGCCGATTCTGTGCATCTGTCAGTAAATGTGGAGATATGCAAAAACTAGTATATTTCACTTTTTGAAGTATATTATAGAGGAAGAAAAAAGTAGAAAACAGGAGACACCTACGCGCTTCAATACTTTGTTCTTCATGAGAGGAGTGAAGACAGTCAGCACAAGGTCCATGAAAGATGGTTCATTTACCAGCAGCAGTAGTTTCAGCCTGACCGGAAACGCCTCCTGAAAATAATAAGAAATAAAAAACTAAGCTATTATCGAGGACGAGTCGGTTGTCTATCTGTCGGTCGGTGTGTCTCTCGGTTAGTCACTATATCTGCCCGTCGGTCTGTCTATCGGTCTCTATCTCGAGAGTTGTCTATCGGTCTGTCTGTAGTCTGTAGAAATCTTGTTTCTTCAATTCAGTCTTCGGACTGTTCTTAGTCTGCACAAAAATCTTTGCATTTTTGTTTGTTTGAAAAATAAATTGAGCTTTATGCATAAAAACTATTACAAAATATGCTTTCAAAGCTTTGTTATCTCGAGTTTATAACGGGTTTGGTCTCACCACATCAAATTTGTGTAAACATCTGAATGTTCAATAATCGTAGCTGAACAAGGCCTCTTACTTGCCATATGTATGTAAATTTTTTCCCATAGTTGAAGTCAAGGGCGTAGTCTTTCATGTGAGCCATCGTGAAGCCCTGGCAGTCTAGAATGGATGTCACTCCCCGAACTTGCGTTTCCTCGTCCTCCACATCACCGAGTAAGAGAAATGACAAGATAAAAGCTGTCACCAAGATGAAGATGACCGAAACGTATGAGTCAACAGTGATTCTTACTCGCTCCTTCACAACTTCGATATCATCATTCCCTTTCCTCACTGACCTCGCTCTACCTCTCCCCTTTAATACTTCCCTTACTCTTTTCCGTTCCCTCCATCTCTCTCTCTTCCCCCCCTGATCTTAGTTTGCTTGAGCATTTTTATTAGTAGATAAACTCCCGTTAAGATGATTATTACATTCGTTCTCATCAACACAATATTACGAACGTGCATTTTTCTTGCATCTCTACCTGAATCATTTTGGATATGTTGAGGAACTCAGCCTTGAGTAGATCCTCCATTGAATATCGAGTTGAATCCACCCTTCCTGTACAATAAATGGTCGCCCTGTTGTTTTTATGACTTTGTTTTAAAGATGTGCAAGCAAAGTATAAAGTTTACTCGCCCTTGCAGTAAATATTTCAACCAGCCTTGTTCCAATCAGTCAATCAACTTTTGTATCAGAAGCTCCTATTAGTCGATAGTCCCTTAAAAATCATAATACAATTTATTGCAAAGATAGACTACACAGGAGAAAGTAGAGCAAGGTGATCAGATCAACAACGACTGAATGCAGCTCTGTAAAGGTGTGCAGCCACCTGTAAAGGTGTTCACCTGTTCAAGCCAGTCATCGCAACAAGACAGCACCAATACAAACCAGAATATGTGATGTAGACTTGTCGCCCCAGCCTATCTCGAAAGGGGAGGGGGAAGGCGACGGAGGTCGGGTACACGTGCAGGACGTTGAGCGGCTTCAAGCCCGTGTACATGCGTGCATCCTGCTTCTTCATGCGGTAGTACTTGAGAATCATGTCGAACGCCTGCTCCTGGTCGAACTTGCGCGCGCGTAGGAAACGTAGTAGAAACCTCGTGTCTGTGTTGGGCCTTAGACCTGCGTCACCAAACCCACACTTTGTGCGATAAATAACCCCTTCATCAACATCCAATAACCTACCCACCCATCTATTCAATAACCCACCTGTCCGCCTACCCATCCCCTAGTTCATCTTCCCAAGGAGACCGACCAAGAAACATGGACTTATGGAATTATTTCTTACATCGAGAAACTGAACCAAAATAAAAGCAGCACATTACACACTTGCGAGGGAGAACTTGCAGCACCTCACCGTGTCCGTACTGAAGAAGACGCTCTCGGAAGGCTTTCACTTCTAACATCCGGGTGACCGGGTCTTCGCGGAGCTTCAGCTTGGCGTATTCCAGACTTTCCTTCGATAAACTGCACGTGTACTCGGACATGTCCTTGCAAGCCATTATCCACACGGGATGCTCTCTCTCTCTCCTTCTTTTCGTTAATCTGCAACAAAGGATAACTCAAACTGTTTAGTATCTCTATAAAAAATAATATCTCCAGACACGATTCTTCTACACAATATTATTCCACGTCGTCGCCACCATTCGGACAGTTTTGTGTCATCTTATAGCATGAAATAATCAAGACATCAGTTTAAAAGAAACTCTAATCCGATGCGTGTGTGGTGCAGCAGACACGCATGATGCGACAGTTTGCCGCAAGGAGACCGCTGGAGCAGTTCAACCACTCGTCTGATGAAAGCCTGCGCTCGACTGAGGCTCAAGCACGACAAAGGTTGCACTCATGCATGCATTAAGTAGAGGACAGGGACCGATCTTGACCTAGTGTGTGACAGCAGAAAAACTAAAGCCAAAAATAAAACATTCATTTAGACAGACAACCTATGCGTCCAGCACGATGTGAAATGTTGCACGTGACTGTATGATGGAAATATTATCGACAGGTACCGACAGATATTGATACCGATAATCTAATGTTAACAGATACAAGCTGTAAAATCGCATTTTCCGAACCCAGTGGAGCGCAGCGCTCCAACGAGTATCACCCGGCAGTGCCGCGTGAGGTTTACGGGTACATTACAACATTGCACTTCTCCTGTGAATACTCGACCTGTCATTAAAGTCGGGCACATTCCAGACCGTACCCTTTAGACGACTTTCTGGCAGATATATGGCTTGGTATTCAGTGCTCTGAATATACGATTATTTGTTCAGGCGTCTTGGAGGTAAAAACAAAATTCAGGAGATGAATGTCTTATAGAATAAATTATCTCTCCACACCTTCTCCTCATTTTCTCTATCTCTCTCTGAGAGTTATTGGTGTTTTACGCCGAGCCAGTAACTATAATTAGGCTCTACCACGGCAATGCTCTCTAAACAGTTGACACATGCATAGAAAGAACAGCGCGTGCCTGAGACGAGAGCTGAACCCAAGATACCCAGCCCTCACTATAGTTGGTGACAGGCGAGAGAGAGAGACATCCATTCACAAAGTGCGAAGAAGCCGGCCATAAGTACTTCAAGAAAGGTCTCACTCAGGTTGAACAAATGTAACAGGGTAGATGGGGTTGCTTTCCCGATCTCACCACAAGCACAGCACTCTCATGGGTTCCAAGTTTTCTTTACTTTAACGGCAGTCGATGGTTCTGGCTAAAGCAAAACCTCCACAACACACACGAGCTCTCGATGAGTTTCCTCTCACCTCTGCGCTGTCCCCTCACGTTCTCTCTCCTCTGTTATGCCCTCTCCACCCGACCTTCATGCCCGACTTCCCTCCAAATCATCCCCGCACCTCCATCCTGTCACTAGTCGACCCCCTCCCGTTCTCCTTCGGTCACGTGGTTGTCACCCTGCCAGTAATTATCCCCCCCCCCCACCTGTGTACCTGTGTGCGTGTGTATGTGTGCCATGTTCCATACTACTATATATACAATGTTACATACTTCTATATAAACACAGCGTGCACAGAGAATGGAAGGTCTAGAGATTCTGACTTTCTTTAAAACAGAATTGCCTCTCGTCTCTGGTATAATGTACTGCTTGTCCCGTCCAAGTACCAAACAGTGAAATGACCGGTGTCAATGGTTACCATGTGGAGATTTTCCTCTGTTGATGTCACACTTATCAGTATCATGCGATGTTTAGTTTAGTCCTTGTTGCTCCTTTGAGGAGCACAGGGCCACAACAACTCACTAGCGGACACGGTTTTGGGTAGCCACCTTCAGTTGGCCCATGTGGTTCCGATCGTCCTTTACCTTATATATACCTTCTATACTGTTCGATCTTTTCCAAGTCTGCTTTGGTCTCCCATCATGCGATGTCTTAATACAAAATATCGTTTCAAACAAAGTCAATGCTTTGCTGCAAATTCAGAATTACAAGCAAAAGCAACCAACCATACTCACGCTTACCTCTCTGAGATAACAGTTTTATTGTCTCATACAGTCGATGATGAAACTGTATCAAAAAATGACTGCAACTGAACGATGAACAATTAAATCACGATGCATCAACATCACCAGCAACCCTCACGTTCACCAGCACCAGTTACAGTGTGTTGAGCTTCGTGACCAGCTGTCCCTTGATTGACTTTGGAGGCATGCATATAAATAAAATTCATGATAAATTTTCACTTACGAGACAGTGTCCACACTGCAGAAATATTTGCAGACAATCTTTGTGTACAATGGTTGTTAGACGAGTGGCGCTAGACAGTCAGTGTGGCCAGTATATATATATACTTCTCTCGCCACGAGATCATTCCCTTCTCTTGTCACTTGGGTACTCGAGAACTTTTAAGGGAGGACTGGCTTGCGGGGGTCACAGATTGAGTTACCTAACGTGTTCATGCCGTTATTCAGGTCAATTTGAAAACTATAGCTAGTTAAGATAAATATGTGAGATACGTGTGATAAAAAGCTGAACAGATTTTAGCAGCCCTTTATTATCAGTGAAAAAGACATTTCTGGGTACCCATATTATATTTCTGTTTGAAGGACTCACGTAAAGCAGGGGTAACATGCTTAACAGTACGACAACATAAAGGTTTTATGGATCTCGTTCTTGATAGTTTATAGCCACACACTCACACAGACACACACGCACACAGAAGTGGTTGGAGCAACTCATGCTGATGTAGTTGCTGACCATGAGTAAATTAATTTTGTATTAAAATTTTCCCTAATCGTGGTCTAACATGCGATCAGAAACAAAACATTAAAAAACTGTCATATTCAATATATAGCGTTACTTCACTTCACACGTGTGTGTGTGTGTGAGAGAATGAGAGATATCTAGAGGGAAAGAGACATAAAACTTGAGCTGGTGGCTTGTATACGCATGAGTTTTTGAAAAACGTTGATTTAATTATCCATTCTAAAGAAATCCCACCCACCCACCCACCCATCTCACCAATCGACCGGCTATATATAAGCTGCTTATACTTACAAAAAAGACAAGAAATCTAAATATAATATTAAATGTTATATATAAACGTTAATGCCTAGTAATGCATGGAATAAAGCTTAAAAGTTATATTAAAAGCACTCAGACGATATCCAGACATTTCAAAATGGAAAAGCAATGTCGATTTGATCATTTAATTCATGATGAATAAAATATAAATAATAAAAAAAAAAAAAGTGGCATACTCACAAAATTATAAGCGACAATAATCTCAGCACCAAGGTAGAGTAAGAGATCGAGGACCTACTTTAACATTATCGGCAATAGATACGGATGACATAAATACAATACTAAATTAAAATTTCCAGTGCACAATATATAGATATAGAGACAAAAGGGATCTTGCCAGAATATTACAACACAGCTGCGTACATCTAGCGATTGCATTTATAACAGTCGCCAAAGGGCCTTCACTACTTTTTTCCACGACGAATTATCAGCATTTTATCACATTATTTTCAAGCTTGCCTATCATGTAAGTACATGTATATATCATATACTTGAGGAGATCGCAGAGAGGGGAGACAACACACCTCAGTGTTGCTGCTGCCGGATGTGACGTCAAAACGCGGGAGTTCTTGACGTAGTGCGTGAGTCCAGTCGATGGTGCAAGTGTGTACAAACTATGTCAAAGTCGCAGAAGCAGACCCCGAAACAGGGGAATACTTTGCTGAGTTACTTTAATAAGACGCCAAAGAAGACTACAGATGTTCTTTCACCTAAAAAGTCGCCCAACACCACTTTGTTGACGAGCCCGAAGTCCACACCGAAGAGCACGAAGAAAGCAAAAGGAACTGCAGCTAGCTCAACCCCTCAACCACAAAACTGCCAACCTCCCGAGGGTAAGCTTGTGTGAATATTTGGAATATATTGTCATATTATTAAGTAGTCTGCCTGTCAAAAGCAGACCATTTTTCCATTTGCCATTCCTCAGCTTCAGACTCGATATCCTACATCAATGATATATAGCACTAAATTTGAAGTCGAGTTTTTAGAAGTGGGATACGCGAATCTTAGTTTAGGACCTAAATTTGTTAGGATACTTACCTTGGGTTTCATGTTTCACCGTGAGATCATTTGATATTGGAGCGGATGGCCTATAATGGCTTCTTGTGTAATTACCTGTGAGCCCGCACACTAGGCAGTTTGAAACCCAAGTTGATCCAGCTGTAGAGTAAATACCTTAATCCCTATAGTTAGGAAAGGTTGTTGATGTTTGAAACTGTTTATATCCTTTCTGAAACCTTTTTGCAGAGATCAAATTCTTATGCGGAGATGTTGTTTGGGCAAAGCTAGAAGGGTACCCTTGGTGGCCAAGTCTTGTTTGCAACCATCCCACAACTTGCACACACACTCGCAGTGGCAAGAAAATGGAGGTACACGTTCAGTTTTTTGACACACCACCTACTCATGCTTGGATCAAGTCCAGGTAAGACAAAATCTATTCTTTATGTACTCTCAGTATTTTTGCATACACACTTAATTACAAGTATAATGTTAACAAATTACACATTTATAATTTTTCAAGTTTCTTTTAACATTTTACCTTGATTTAGCTCTTATTGAGCCCCAACAACAATATAGATCAATCATTTTATCATCGAATATGAAATGTAGTTTGCTTGAAAACTTATATTTCACAGAAACTAACCAAGCTTATTTCCTTGTTCAGTAATAATTTTTGTTAGTGTTGTGAAACTTAAAGATAACTTGAGTTGAATAAAATCTTGGCAAAGGAGTAAGACAAGATTATATACATTAATAATGAATAGATTTGTCAGATTTTTTTATTATGTAATATTATTGATTACTTAAATCATGAAGAGGCAACTTAACCTGGTGGTGAGTGTGGTCAACTTTAGAACAGAAGGTAGCAGAACAACTGACCATCCATCATTTACTCCGCGTGAATGGGTACCTGATTTGTTAGCACAGAAAGGTAGAACTCTCTCCTTCTATGGCCTTCATTCGCTGGCTGTGCTGTGTACATGATAACATTTAATGCTCTTATGACCACCAGTCTGTGGGCCTTGTACTTGTTTAGAGAGAGTCTACAATGTTGATATTTGTATTTCTTTGTCCAATTATCCTTCATTAGCAATGTCAAGCCATTTAGAGGATCACTGGATAAAGACTTCCAAAAGGGAGGTCCGTTCTTCACATTAAATGCTCAAGTCAGGAAAAGTGCTGAAGCAGGTGACAAAGCTTTGAAAATGACTGTTGAGGAACGACTGAAACTTGTTGTCAATCTTCAGCCATCAGATGACGAAGAGGAAAAATGTAATGGAGAAGATGATGAAGATATGGACTTTGATTGTAAGTGGGATGGCATCAGCTCCTTTGTTGCATAGAGCTGAGGACGGAAACAAAATTGATATTAAAATCTTACCTGCGATTGTGTGTGTATAGCTGTGTCAGTGTACTGTTCATTTTTTTTTTTTTACTCATTTGCTAGGAAGTATCTCTCATTGTAAGTAAGAAATATTTGAAATATTGACATTGTCTAATACTCAGAATTTTTAAAATTATTTATTTAGCAAGGAAACTATAAAAACAATTATAATATAAAGTTGTTAGAAGGGAATGCAGATTTGTCCAAATATGCATGTACACAAAGAAATACCTTCATACAACAGCATTTGCAATTAGCTGATTTCCTGCTTGCAGCAGAAATTTTTGATGCAGAAATGTCTGACGAGAATGATGACAGCATAAAAGAAAATAAGGTAGATGAGGTATGTTGAGTAACTGTATTTTTTTAAAGTAAAAAAAAAATCATATTTATTTATATTTAATAATTTAAAATCATCTTTGTTTAAAAATAAAATGTTTACATGGTAAAAGTACATGTTACATCCCTATGCTATACCATTTGATATACTTTATCTTATCAGTGGTAATAGATTTTTTGATAATTGGATCATTGGATGACTTGCAGTCTTTTGCTAAGAAGGAGAATGCAACACCAAAGAAAAGGACTCGTGCTGCCAATTGTGCAGGATTAAAGCCAAAGCGGAGGAAAATAATACAACCAGAAAGTGATGAAGAGGATTCAGGTCCTGTTTATTTTTTTTTTATATGAACATTTCAAAAGTTTTCATGAAATGTGAAATATATTGTTTATGATACAGTATATTCACCAACACTAAATATTCACATAGTCTCATTCATTTGCACATTTTCCTTTTTCTTGTGCATGTTTGCGTGGCAGGGGTGTTTATTTCTACCTGCCCATTTATAATAATATTTACATATTTATTAACTTCAAAGACTGTTAATCATTACTTGAATTTAAAAAAAAAATTCTTTGCTTTCTAATTCTTAAGACTTAAATGATAACACTGATGATCTCAAATGCACCATAAGGGTCTAATGGAACATGCACAATTTTAAAAGATTACATGAAATTTGCTTACACAGGGGATGAATTTAAACCTAGTTCATCTGATAGTAGTGACGAAGAGAGTGCCAGCAGTGGTGAAGATGAAGATGAAATCTTAGAGCCTGAGGAATCAGAACCAGACTCACCTATCAAGGTAGGAAGGATTGTTACAAAAAAATATAGAGTTAATACAGTGGACTTTGTAACTATAGTTCTTGTACTGAAAATATTAAAAATAAAAACATTGAATAACTGTCTTGTTTATCCACAGAATAACCCTTTGTTTTGCAGAAAAGCAAGAAGAAGCAGAAAATTTCTCCATCGGATAGTACTGACAAGAAATCACCCCCAGGAACTCCTAAAAATAGGAGTCCTAATCAGCCATCTGTCAGTTCAACAACCAAGTCCAAACTGTTACATTTTGCAGCTGCAGACAGTGTATGCTTAAAATATAATGGCAGTTTCCTTCATTTATGTTTGAAACATATCTTCTGGGGTTTTTTTGAGGGGGGAAGCAACTAAATTGAAAACTATTTTACTGTTTTATATCCAGTTTCTTCCATCAAATTAATAATTAAAAGAAGCTAAGATGCATGTTGATTGTTTTCTTATACTGTTAGCTGTTATTATGGGAAATAAAACGACTTAAAGAATTATGTAAAATTAGAAATGATGTTGTGCTTGACTTAGTTGCATTTGTATTAGAACATGTAGATTACTTGCTTCAGCAGACCAATCTTTTCTCTCTAAAGGTTGGATCCAGTGCAGAAGGCACCCAGGTTGATGCCTCAAACCTTCCTCACACGAGACTGGACTTTCTTCAGCCAGAGAAGATCAAGTATGATTTTCATACCTTTCTTTCCTGGTCTTCAAGTTCAACCTTATTTTAGACTCTTGATGCCATTCATTCAGCCTAGTCCTCACTGTCCTGCATTTGAATTGTTAGAAACTCGAGACTTACTACTGGCTTAGTTTGTCACTGGCAGGTATATTAATCTATGATCATTATATCATGAATAAGTATGCAAGTTTTATGTCTTTTGTACAATTGGTCTGCTTTTTAACCCGTGTTTCTGCTCTTATTTGACCGTGCCTTTTTCCTTCTGGATTTTCTGTTGTTTTTTTTTTATCAGTTACATCATTTAGAGTAGGTGTCTTCTATTGTTTCTTTTCTGAATGAAGTTCATAACATGAAAACTGAATATTTGTGACCATCTATATTTCGTACATTTGAGCATTTGTTCTTCTGTTAACTCTTAAACCTTTGTGTACCAGAGATATCAACCAGAAGAGCAAACATGACCCAGATTATGATCCAAGGACACTGTATGTTCCTTCTTCCTTCCTGAATAAGCAGACCCCAGTAAGTTCTAGTTGTGGTCATACAGGTAGAATTTAGCAGAGATCGTTAGTATTCACTTAACTGGATTTTTAAAAAAAAATGATATACGAGGAAATTTAAAGTCCTGCTTATTTTCTCTGCACAGTGTTGTAGATTTTTGTTATGTTTTGGTGTTTTCTCTTTTAAGTTTAACGATTTTTCTGTTTCAAATATTTAGGCAATGCGACAGTGGTGGGAAATGAAATCAAAACATTTTGACACAGTATTGTTCTTCAAGGTAATGAATTACTAATTTTTCCTTGATTTTTTTTTTTTTTTTGAAAGTGTGCAAAAGAAAAAAGTAGGTGAGAACAGATATTTGCAATAATACATGTGCATATATTGCAGAATCTGTATCCTTTGGAGAATGAAAATTTTGAAATTTTATTAATAATGTGTGAGTGGGTTTTTTTGCTTTTTATTACTATTGATTTTTTTAAAAGTCAGAATAATTGAATAATGGATCAACAGGAGTGGACTCCTTCCCATTCATCATATGCCCTACCACCCATTACCTTTTGTGAAAATACTTATTTGTGAAAAAAAAAGCCATTGTTATGTGAAATTTACTTTTCTGATATTTCAGATGGGCAAGTTTTATGAATTTTTCCATATGGATGCCACAACAGGGTTGAAGAGCTGGGTCTGATCTACATGAAAGTAATTACAAAATTGCTGTGCATGCATATACTTTTCTGTGTGTGTGTGTGTAAGAGAGAGAGAGCAAGCATGTGCTCTTGGAAATAATTAGGAGAGCTACAGTTTTAAGAAGTAGCTAAAGTGTAGGTCACAGGGCTGTGTTGACATGTTGGATGTTTTTATTGACAGAATTTGATCACAGAATACAGTTATGTGTAGCCTTGTTTATTAAATTTTAGTTGATCTGTAGGGAAAGACACTGTGAAGGGAAGTGTAATATAAAAGGGTGTTGATCATGATGTCCAGAATGTGACACACTGTCATTTTATTTCAGGGCGACTATGCACACTCTGGATTTCCAGAGATAGCTTATAATCGGTATGCTGATGCCCTCATTCAGAAAGGTTATAAAGTTGCACGCATTGAACAGACAGAAACCCCAGAGATGATGGCTGAACGGTGTAAACAGAAGTGAGATATCTTGTCTTCTTGATGTATTTAAAAAGTGTTGTTGTAAACCTGTTGATCATGGAAAGTTTGAGGAATCCATAAGTATTTAGTATTTCTTGTATTAAAGATCCCACTGTGCATATGTGTCGATTCATGTAAACTTGCAGTCTGGCTTTTGATGATGGTTATGAGCATCTATTTATTATGTGTATCGAAAGTAATATTTTTTATTTACACTTTCTTTCCACAGTGGCAAGACCAACAAAATATGACAAAGTGGTGCGTCGAGAAGTATGTCAGATTACCACTCAGGGTACTCGAACCTTCAGCCCTAGAGATGGTGATGTGGGAGATTCTCAGCCTAGCTATCTCATGGCCATATGTGAGGTGAGAGTGGGATCTTTATCATGATATATGTTCTTCGGCATAGTTGTTTCTTTACTGTATCAACTACACACCTACTATGATGATTACATTTCTTTCATCTTTCTTACATTTATGCTGATGACATTGGATAAAAGATGGCAGAAGGTAAAAGATTTTCCAATGTTTTACAGGCTGAGTCAGCAGGAACAGTTAAATATGGTGTTTGCTTTGTCGATACATCTATTGGAACATTTCATGTGAGTATGTTCTCCTAAATGTGAAAATTAGCTTAATTTATTAACAGTAATTTATTCATGTTTCAGTATAAACAAATGATTGAAATGAAATAAAAAATTTGCATATTTATCTCTTTTCTATGTTTCATCATCAGTGCAGAGAAATTGATATTTGATTATTTGTTAGTAGGATACATAGTTTATATTGCCTGCTTCGGTAGTTACACATTTTGTTTATAACAGCTTGGCCAGTTTTCTGATGATCGGCACTGCTCAAGGCTCAGAACTGTGTTTGCGCATCACCCTCCATCTCAGGTAAAGTTTATATTTCTTTTTCATAGATACCCCTCAGGAATACTGTGTGTTACATATATTTGATAAATGAGTAATTATTTTCTTGTAGGATACCATCATTGAAGTTATTGTGACTTCTAGTCTTTAAACTTACCTTTAATGTTAGAAATGAATTTTCCTTTATTTAATTATGAAAAATCATTATTCCTTGCAGATTCTTTATGAACGAGGACAAATGTCACATAAAACTATACAGCTGATCAATGGACAGTCAGCAGCACTTAAAGAAGCACTTAGCTCAGGAAAGGAATTTTGGGATAGTTCAAAAACATTGAAGACTTTGTAGAAGAAAATTATTTCAGAGAAGATCAAGCTGATATTAAATGGCCAGAAACTTTAAAGAAAATGATGTCTGAAAGTGAGTGATTTTTACCTGATGTAAGAGTTTAGAGTAATTATTTTCCTTTTGCAGTTTTTTTAATATATATATATAATTTTTAAGATACAGTACAAATCTCCAGTCTTGAGCTAAATTTTGTCTACTACAGAACATCATAAATCCTTCAAGCTTTTCAATTTGCTTATTTTGAGAGGGAAAAAAAAGATTGATAAAGGTTGCATGTTAAGAAAAAAAGCACAGTATAATGAAAATGTTAAACAGTATTATGTATTCGTCCAGGTGTTGCATTTTTTTCTTTATGAAGATGTACACCAAAAAATTATAAATAACAGGATGGTCCTATTGATGTGTGCAGGTGATGCTCTAGGCTTAACAGCTTCTGACTCCTACGACCTTGCCGTTCGGTCTCTTGGTGCTGTGACTTGGTGAGAATTTAATTGTGTCATCAGTCATCAATCATCAAGCTCAAATTCATTTTTTTGGGGCATATTCCCTACGATTTGCTTACCATTTGGAAATTTACAAAATTTACTTAACATTGGAGTAAAGTAAAGCAAATCTGTCTTAAAGAGGCTTAATGACGGCAGAGAACAAGAGAAATAAAAGAAAATAGAAGAGTTCTTAGTCTTTGCAGGGAAAACAGAAAAAAGATTTTCCTATTATTTGTTTATTATTACAAGAAGAATTTTGAAATTGAGCTGCTTGGGAGAGTAACTTTTACTGCAAAATGGAATTTCCTTCCTCTTTGTAAATGAAGTATTTTAAACATTAGTCTTCTGTGACCAGGTACTTGCAGTATTGTCTCATGGATCATGAGGTACTGTCTATGAAGAAATTTGAAGAATATGAACCTCTAGACAAAGCACCTGTAAAAGTGCAGACAAGCTTCAACACATCTCAGCATTGTATGGTAAATATTGTGGTTTTCTTTTGCTTGTCTTTCTCTTTGCCTTTTTGGTATATATTTTGGTCCAGTCGCTTCTTCAGCAGACATTAGTTGTCATGGCATGTGAAAATTACAAGCTGAACTTTCACTGTGCAGCAGGAAAGAATGGTTTGATTCAGAGGAGGGAGGTGAGGTGCTTTTCAGTACAGATGGAAGCAGTGAAGCATGACCACTAGGGTATTGCTGCTACATTTGCTTCTTACCTTCCTCCACAGGTCAAACCAGTCTTTCCAGGAAGTTTAATCTATAACAGCACTAACTGCGACAGTCCCTGCGGTCACTTGTGGTTGATTAGTAGTGACCAATACTGCTAGAGCATGTTTATAGGTGTAGCATGCCATCATCCATTAGCATTTCTGTTGCATTCAAGTTTTTACTCACTAGACACTACTTACACCATCTTATTCTGGATGCTGTTTACTTGTTTCTTCCCCTCTTCCCAGGTATTTGAGAACTGTACGTCTTAAAACCCACAAGTAGCTTTTAAGCTTTGGACTATTCTACAAACTTTCTGTCAGTCAGTGATATGTGGATAGGAGAGACTTCATGTGATAAATCATTTTTCTAAAAATTCATCATTGTTATCAAAATGCTTTTCATGAATGTTGTCCAGACCTTACTTAGTTCATGCTCATTTATCATTGGATTTGTACAGACTGAATGTGTGTCTGAACATAGTATCTTGTGGTATCAGTTATTTATTTCAATTGTGTCCTTCAGGTTCTTGATGGCGTTTCTCTATCTAATTTAGAGATCATAAAAAATGCAGTCACAGGTGGAACAGAAGGCACTCTTCTGGAACAGTTGGATACTTGCTCAACACCTTTTGGTAACTTTGCAAGCTATGTCTAAACTTAAATCAGGCCTCAGGGTTTCATTTCTTTTAAGTTTATAGAATTGTGTTTTACCTGTATTTTTCTTAGTGATACACTAGTCTTTATCTGTACTTGTTAACTATTTACCATTTACCTTCTTTTGCTACTCTTTCTCTTTGACAGCATTTCAACCAGACATTATTTTCTGTGCAATACTACCATGAGCTTAAGTTACAATCTGACTTCTTTTTCTTGTCATGTTTCAGTGGGTTCATTATTTGTAACTGTAGCTACAACCTTGACCTACACACATAGGACTTGTATGAAGGGTTGTTTTGTGAAAAATTAGACTTGATAACCTTGGTTAGATTAAAATATTCACTGAGACATGGTTAATAAAATCATTAATTGCTCATATTGTCTCCCTTTTCCATTTTTTTTTTTTGGACCTCTAAGTCTGTACAGTGTGTACTTCAGTTTCTAAAATTCGGTTTGTTTAGGCAAGCGTCTTCTGGTACAGTGGTTATGTGCCCCACTATGCCAGCCAGCCGCCATCAATGACAGATTAGATGCTGTTGAGGCTCTAATGGAAATGCAGGAGTTAGCAACTGAGGCAACAGATGCACTTAAAAAGATACCTGACCTTGAGAGACTCCTAAGCCGGTGAGTCTACTGATGAAGTGAAGTCAGGAACCACAGTAATAGTAGCTGAAATAGTTTTATGTATGTGTGAATGAGGCATATTTACACATGTACATGAGGAAGTGAGAAGGTTGTGTCTGTCATTAAAACTGCTAGATCCTGTCAGAATAGATTGTATATATAGCAACAGGATACTTTAAATGAATTAATTGTTGCAAAATGGATATATGTTCCTTTCATTTCACCACTTACCATTCTGCTAAGGTGATGAAAGAAGTAAAGAAAGAACTTTGCTTTTATTAAAGCATTTCTTTTTTCAACTTTACCAGACGACCCAACTGTTGGTTGTAGCCCCTAAGCTCCTAATAGTTGGGTCATCTGATCTCTGGTAAGTATCAAAGAAAGACAATTTACTTGAAAAATTTCATAGGCTAAAGATACCAGAATGCAGCTTTTTAACATTGCTGTGAATGGAACATCAAATAGTTGTTATTCTGTACCACTTGAAGTTGACAGTTTATATTATGATGTGGAAACTGTCATCTTTTCTGTATGATTTACTGATTCAGAATTCATAGCCTGGGTTCACTAAAGCAAAAGTCTTCTCATCCAGCTGAACGGGCCATTCTTTATGAGGAAACTCAGTACAGGTCAGTAAAATGACATTCAGAATTTATCTTGTGAGACAATTGTGGTAATATCCTCATGATAGCTGTCTTGTGATTATGATGTCTTGTAATAACTGTTGTCATTGTACAGCAAACGCAAGATTGAGGACTTTCTGGCGACTGTTGGAGGATTTAAGGTTGGCCTGAAGATTTCTGACAAGTTTACACAGCAGGCAAAAGATTGCAAGTGAGATAAATTTCTGTTACTGTGTTTGCTCTGTAAAAGCTTGTGTTCCTTGATTGTCCTTTGAGTTCCTTGGATATTATAATATTAGCATGTTTACAAGAGTGATACCAATCCTGCAAGCATGCAACACACTCTCACACATTTAAATGCACATATGCAGTCCCCCACCCACATGATTATGTAGAGAAAAGTGTTGGTAGCTGGGATTTGAAGCTGCCATTAGGCCAGTGTTGGAACATGAGGCAGCTGCACATAAACATATACACATATATAATTTTTAGTTGGTATGTCTTGGGGTTTTTATTTTCCTTGTGATAAACCCTGTAACCCTTATGTCCATCTGTAAGCAAAGTGCATAACAGACATTAATTTTAAATGGGTGCTGGCCTTTTATAGAAATTTGCTGTTTCTTGCAGTTCTAAACTGTTAAGAAAAACAGTATTGTTGGATTCCAAGGCTTCTGATGGTGGCTTCCCAGACATCACAGAAGACTTGGCTTTTTTTGATGTAAGTTGCAATTTGTATTTTCTTTTATTTCCCTATTTTTACTTAGTATTTTTTCAGTTTTAGGATTGAAAAGCAAATGTAATTATGCATTAGATCTAGAACCTTGTAAAGGGGAGGGAATTTTGTTACCAGGGTTTAGTGATGTGACCTGCACACAGTAAACTGCAGTTTATTGGCTGAGCATTTGCAGATATGCACCATTGATGTAGAATATCCCCAAAACTATTGTAGCAATGATTTATTTAATGGCACTTGTAACTTCTTATTATGTAGCACTGGATTATGCGCTGTTGGTAGTAGCTCTTCCAGAAATATTTATTAATTGCTTTCAGAATGCATTTGATCATGCAAAAGCTCGCAAAGATGGTGTTATCATACCCAGTAAAGGTAAGCTTTAAAGATATTTCTTAAAAGATGTAAGAGTGTGGTAATAAAATCTTTGTTCCTCAAAAGATATGCATTTTACATTTTCATTACATTAGTATGCTATGAGACAAAATTTGTTCAGTACTTCAGCAAGGCCAGGTCAACGGTCAAAAGGGCTATGAATGTGGAAAAGAGAAGGTAGCAGGAGACGGATAAGGTGGATGAGACCTGGATTTTTTTTTTGCTCCTAAGGTGTGGACAAGGAATATGACAAAGCAATGAAAGACATCCAGCACCTGGAGGCACAGTTACAGGAATATCTTGAGCAGCAGCGACAGCGGTTAGGCTGTAAGGTGAGAGGACTGGTGTGTGAGTCTTTAGGTTAGACAAGGTGCCTGAGCTGGTTAACTGTGTTGGGCTTTAGTTTAGACTGTCAGATGAATGAACTGGATTGATGTGTGCTTGTCTTTAGACAAGGTTGCAAGGTTAATGAACTGGATTATAGGTTAAGGCTGTTAAGTGAATGAACTGAATTGTGTAAAATTTTTACATTATATTATATGGTAAATAAATGGGATTGATATGTTCAGTTTTTACATTAGACAGTAAGGTAAATGAATGAGATTGATATATTCAGTCTTTCAGACTGGTGTTTCTTGCCAAACTCATCATCTCTCATGCTCTCCTACCTGTCTTGTTGACAGTCATGTGGTGCATTAGTCATGTGTTTGTTACTAATACAAATACAGTGAGGAGCAGGTGTCATATGGTTAGAGCTCATCACAGGCTGAATTTTCATGGCTCACTGTAAAATAAGTTTCCTACGCTCCTGGCTTCCCTTTACATGGCAGCATAAATTTTTAAAAGATGATGCTTGTTTTTTTTTTTTTAAGAATGATAGAAAATATGCAGAAAATCATTGTTTCTGTAGGGTATAGTCTACTGGGGGACTGGCAAAAACAGGTTTCAAATGGAAGTGCCAGAAGCCGCTTTGAAGCATGTTCCAGAAGAGTATGAATTGATGTCTTCTAAAAAAGGAGCCAAGCGGTACCGCACCTCCACCATTGAGGCTGTATTGGTGGACCTGACAGACGCAGAAGAAAAGAAGGATGCAGCTTTGAAGGACATCATGCGGAGAATCTTCCACAGCTTTGATGAAAGGTGAAGATGATTAAAGTTGCAGAATTGATATTAACAGACAGAACAAGAGCTTTGTTGCCTGTTTTCTTATTTCATTTATTTTAGTTGTTGATTGCCTACTTATTTAAAAGGCATGAGACTGGTTGCCCATTGATCCTACAAAAGGTATTGTCACTTGTCAGTATTGTACTTTTTTCCAGGTATGCAAAATGGAACACAGTTGTTGCTTGTCTCTCAGTCTTGGATATACTTTCAAGTCTGGCACGATACAGTCGTTGCAGTGAAAGTAGCATGTGTCGTCCAAAGTTCTTTTTGCCAATAATAGAAGAAAGGTAACTTTTACTAGCACAGGTTCCTGTAATTATTTTCAGGTTCCTGTAGTTAATTATCTCTTGAAAAACAAAGCTATATCATTTGTTACTAATAGCACAACATAACATAGGAAAATATCAAGGACACTTTTAGGTGACAATATTTAATTAGTTATTAGTTATATTAGTATTAATAGATATAAAGCATCTTTCTCTGAAACCAAAGTTTAAGTAGTTACATATCATTGCAGAATTACATATTAAGATTTTGATCTTATTTCCTACAGCCTTTTCTGGAAATTCGAAATGGTCAACATCCATGCATAAGTCGTACAGTTGTTTCCAGTGACTTCATTCCAAATGACACAGTGATTGGCACTGAATATGTAAGTTCGCCTTCTTCCATTCCATATTTAAGAGACTTTATGGTATGGTGCAAGGTCATCATTTTGTGATATGTCTAGGCAGAATTTTTGCCTCCTCTCTACTATGGATACTAAGATGATGCACCTATCTGTTTGCATGTGTATTGATCATGGACCATGAAGGATGAAGATGAAGTAAGCAGTCCCCGAAGTCATGTTGTCATGGTGACAGGACCAAATATGGGTGGAAAATCCACCTTGATGCGACAGACTGGTCTGATAGTGGTGTTAGCTCAACTGGTGAGTTTCTTCATGGTGTGAATGAGATTTTTTTCCTCCATTCTCTTGTCTGGAGAATTGTAGAGGCTGATTTTGGTCCGGCAAGTGAATGATCTAGCCATCACCCGCATGTGAGCAAGAGGGAGAGATAAGAGTATGTGTGTGTTTGTGTAAAGGGGCTTGTGCAATCTTTTCTTCTTTTTCCTCTGTACACCTGTAAGGAATTAAGTTGCTGCTTATGCTCGATCTAGTTTGAATGCTTTATCAGATTTAGTTTGAATGTTTTTTCAGTAATCTATAGCTGTAAACATTTTTTGGTGCAATTACTGAGTGTGAAACCTATTTTGCAGGGATGTTATGTTCCAGCAGAAAAGTGCTGCCTCACACCTGTTGATCGAATTTTCACTAGGCTTGGGGCCAGTGACAGAATAATGGCAGGTAATTATGTTAGACCAGTTTGAGTTATTGCATCATTTTCTTCCCTTTTGTGTTTGCTGTGTGAGAAACAAAAATATTGATTCGTTGAAAAAAACCCCACTAGAAACTATGTTTAAAGAATATCATCTTTATTAAATCATTTCAGAAATTATTCTCTTTGTTAACGAGCTCTTACTTTTCTCATGAGTAATACTGATAATTAGAGTTGTCGTTTTGAGGACATGAAATATGCAGCGTATTTTATATACATTTTTGTTTTCTTCATTCTTTGATAACCAGGAGAAAGCACCTTCTTTGTAGAGCTGAGTGAGACATCTGCCATATTGCAGCATGCAACAGAGCACTCGCTGGTACTGATGGATGAGTTAGGTAAGCAGCTTAAACAGAAAATGCAAAGAAACAATCCAGGCAAAGAAAACTCAAAAGACAGGATTACTTGAATTGCCATCTGACGGTCATTTTATTGCTTCCTTGACTATATTTACATGCTACAAAGTATGGGAATAGTACAGTATATTCACTGATAGCTCAGCACATCATTCTGTGTTAATGGTTTATCAAAGGTAGTGTTTCACTACAGTGTGGAATTTAGAATGGCAATTTAATACAGATCAAGGACTTCAGCCACCATCCTTCACATTCCATTCATTACCTGCTGTTGTCTAAACTTTCTTAGGTCATTTTTAAGAATTTATGTATTAAAGAGCATTTGTGCATTTTCTTGCTGGGTAACAAGTTCAATGCATTACATAAAAGAACACAATATAATTGGAGAATTAGGTGATAGCCATGGTGTCAGGGGACAATGGATGCCAAGATTTTTCTATCCAGTCTTTGTGTTGCTCCTGCACAGTTCAGAATTTCAGCCATGGTTTAGGTTTATACACTATAAAAGCATTGTTATCAGGTGGTGACACTACAACTTTACGTATACATTCAGTGGGTAAGAAGGATGTGCTTACTCCATATCTAAAGAAGAAAAGTGTGCACATATACATAATAATCTCAATTGTATTCTAACAGCAATGTCTTGAGATGTTGGCAGTATTCAGATGAAAAATTATTTTTAGCATAAATTTAATTCCAGGTCGAGGGACTGCTACATATGATGGCACAGCCATTGCTTATGCAGTTGTCAAGGAACTATCAGAAAGCCTGCATTGCCGATCTCTTTTCTCCACACATTACCACTCACTTGTAGACCAGTTTTCACATGATGAAAATGTCCGAACTGGCCATATGGTAATGCATACTTACTATGATTCTAGTGTTTTATCATTCAATAGCATTTACTTAAGTTATCCGTCCTTTGTACGGATAATCTTTGCTTGGACTGTCAGAGTTTGTGCTGTCTGCTAGAATGTGCATACTTTCTAAATGACCTAATTTTTCTGCAGGCATGCATGGTGGAGAATGAAGATGGAGATGACCCATCACAGGAAACAATTACATTTCTGTACAAGTTTGTGAAAGGAGCATGCCCTAAGAGCTATGGTTTCAATGCTGCACGACTGGCTAGCATTCCAGAAGAGGTATAGACAAAGTGAAATGTTGTAAAGGACCTTTTCTTAATTGAAAAAAAAAAAGTTAAATTCCTGTGAGGAAGCCTTAAGTTAAAAAGAAAACGTGAAAGTCTTGTAGCCTTGGTATTTATTGCTTGTTGGGAGGGGTGTGGCAAGGGGAGATTTCGAGTCAAGTTGGTCCAGGGGAACATCAGACTAGCCACCTTGTCTAAAAAGCACTCACTGCAAGGCTGTAGTTACTGGTTATTTTATTGTTGTTATTGGTTAGCTTTTTTTTTCTTTTTTACTATATGATGCTGACAATCTGAATTCTTACAGGTGATCAGGTGTGCTATTGCAAAGTCTAGAGAGTTTGAATTGACAGTTGAACATCTCCATGCAATCAGGTAAAATAAATGGCTACAAGTAGTTAGCTAACAAGGTGGACATATAAATTGCAGCAGCTGTTAATTTGTTTTTGTTTTCTTCCCATTTTATGCATGGGATTATGCCAGAGTTGTAAGGTGGGACTTGTGGAAATATTCTGCTACAGCTACATCTGACATTGCTAATTTTCACATTTTTCTGTATCTGGTTTTTGCACTTTTATTTATGGGTCTTTGTATATTATTTGAAGCTATTTTATGGTGCAAGTGTCATGTGTATTTTCAGGAAGCTCTGGAATGGCACATGTCAAAATATTAAGGAAGTGCTGCAAGAGGCTTGTCATGTCGTAAATTAAGCTATCAAAGCTGAAAATGACCTGTCATAGAAGGCTTCAAGTTCTTGAGGACCTGAGGATGTACTTGGACTTGTTAAATCTGTTGCACCCCTTTCATCACACCCAGTTCCACTTGAATTTAATTTTTGTGCTGTGCAGGCATTCATATCCTTTTTGACAGGAAGTTAGAGATGATAATAGTTGAACAATCTGCATAACTAGTTAACTGAATTCCTCTTAGGCTTTTCGGATCTTGTAAGGCAAAACAGCAATTAAGGTAAAGTACATCACACCCAAGCACTTGACCCTTTAAGTCACCATCATCAACACAGTGCGATTATGTAGCACCAACTTTTTGGTTGAATTCAAACAAGATTTCCTTTCTAGTAGCCATTTCGCAAGTCTTAAGTGTAAATGAGGCTGTTTAAAAAACAGTATTGTTTTCTTTGAATATGCAAATCTTTTTTTTTTTTTAATTTCTAGCATTTTAAAATCTTATGAGCGGCAGCTAAATATCTCCCTCTTGTAGTAGTCTCCCATTTATTCATTTTGTGCTTAATGCTCAAAAGATTTGCTCTGTTTTAAATATTAGAGCTGCCCTGTAAATATGACAGTTTGCAGCTTTTTGTTTGGACTATTGTTGAAAGCATCTAAACTGAATTAAAAAAAATTTCATTCAGCTGTATGATTTCAAAATGTTTGTAAAATAATGTGAAAGAATTTTGTGTGGAGGTGTGCTTTTGCATATGCAGAAAAATACCATATAGTTTTCTTTGCACTACAACCGTGCATTAGTCTACTTTTTAAATCATCTCTGCCCTGTCAGGATTTTTTGGGAGGGGAGAGGGGGATGAGTGAGTCATTCCTGCTGTTTTTAACCATGACTTATTATGTGGGAATAATCAAATTTTACAGAAAAATTGAGCTTTCGAGAAAATTTAAAGACAATTCAAGTGAGGTAACACTTAAGCTCTGCTAGATTTACTTGTGAGATTCTATTTTGGCTGTTAGCTCAGTAAACCGATGCTTCTGTCTGTCCATTGGTTTTATGAAGATCGCATTACTGCCCATCCTATTCAAAGTGTACTCAGTACCAATATTTCTCCAAACTAATCCTTGTTTTGCCTGTGCTAGAGGCAGAAAAAGCAGAATTTGCTGTTTACTGCTTATGGCTAGATTATAACATGATCATTCATGAAGCACTATGTGCACAAAGACACTGTCATACTGAACAGAAAAAGAAAGAAGCTAAACAAAATTCATCTTTAACATTAACTTCAAGATTATCACAATTCTCATGCAATGCATATATATTTTTATTAATAAGCCCCATTGATTGGAAAAAAAAAATACAGAAAATTTTGTTTTGTAAACAATGCCAACTGCATTTTCAGCTCATCAACATGCCACAAACTTTCTTGTGAATGTTGGTGCACAATGAGCTAGATATGCTGCGCAAAACACTGACTAGTTTTTCAAATGTATATTTAAATATTGGCCACAATTGAACCAGTTTTACACTTTCTTCAATTTCTCTGTTATAAAGTTTGCAAGGCTAATCAGAAGACAAAATAGGATGAATACCTCACATTTAACCAAAGACATGAGTCAAAGCAACATCTTTGCTGTTGCCAGCAAATAAACCAAAACTGTATGAGAATGTTACAATCGACAAGATGTATGAGTATGTTACAGATGACAAGTGTTTCACAGCTAGCCAGCTCCACCATGCCAGACCAGCAGTATGTTATGCCAATAATATTCCACTGGAGAATTTTTTTATGATAAAAGTTTTTTCTCCCCTAATTTCCATTTTTCTCAAACACAACCAGGCTAAAAAGTGCTAAAACATAATATCTGAGGAGTGGTTCCCAAACAATTTTGGAAGCCTACAAATCATGTTGGTCATTTTCCATCAGTCTGCCATTTTAATATTTAAGTAATCCATTTTTTTCTAAATTTCTGGTCTGTTCCTCATCCTCCTACAATTCATTGACATAAACTGCAGCATTTTTTTTACACTTCTCTGTGTTAACTAAAAACTTTAGCAAACATCCCTCAGAACAACCTTTATAAACTTCTTTCTCAACAGAACCGAACTCAGTAGACACATAACATGCCAAAACCATTCCCTCAAAACGAGAGAAAGTTTTAAAAAAAGAAACCACATAAACCTCCAATTAACTTTGCATACCACCACATAAAACAATGAGTTCATAAAAGATATCAGACAAAAAGTTAAAATATCTAATTTACTAAAGCTGCATGTGCCATCTGAAGAAATATGTAATAGTTGTGTTCAATTAAAACGGCCATCATGTGAGAAAATGTTTTAATTATTTTCCTGGCACTTGCTGTCTTTTAGTTGCTTTGTGAAAAGAGAGAAATGCAATCACAAAGCATTCTGACTTGGTCTACTGTTCAGATCCTTATAGTTAAGGCTTTTTTCCATGAAGTGGACAAACGTTTTTCAATTACGGTGTTCGACTGAACTGTAAAGTGTTAAAAAGCATAATGTACAGAGACCATTCACCAATGAGATGGAATGCTGTCTTCAGCAAATTTATAAATTTTCCATTATAATAAAATCTGATGACATTTGAATCAAGTGGATTGCACTTATGTAGAAAGCATGTTCAAGCAGGACATTTGGATGCGTTCAAGTCACCCCTGAGCTGGGATCTTGTTTGGCTCACAAGTACTTATCAGACTGAATATTAGCTCCACAACACTTCTGCAGCAAAGAGAGCTTTCCAGCTTCTTATGACTTTATATCATTTCTGTGGTTTATCACTGAGCATGCCCATGTATCTTGCTATGGAACCCAACTTAACTTTCTTGAAATGTTGCTCCAAATCATATAAGGCATAAACTATCTAAATAGCACTGACAGACTTCAGTAAGCATATGCATATGCATGCTTACACATACTTCTGCATCCACTTTTAGTGAATAACAGAAAAGTGTATGATCATTAGATTCCTACAAGTATCAAGAAAGGCATCCATATACATGTATACAGTATATATAATATACATGTATACAATAACTTGTAACATCTGTAACAAAGCGGATTTAGATAAGTCTGACATCAAGAGGTGTACACACAATCAAATATCAGAAATAAGTGTTGCCCATTTACACTATAGTTCTTGTGTGACCTTTGGTCACTGCCTGTTATCACAACAGTATTCAGCATTACATAGCAAATAAACCATTGTATTGTGAGAAATTTTTAAGCCTGGCCATTATTTAGCATAAGGAACAATGAAACATACATGAATTTCCAATTACCTTGCCAATCCATCCAACAACTGGACGAATCTCCCAAATGTACGCATACAGAGAGGATTTAGGAACATCAGTACTATGCCTATAAAACTAATTTGATTTCATAAATGAGCCACAGCTTACAATCACAAGTTTTTTTTTTAAACAAGTGATGCAAAGAACTAACTATATGGTGGTACCTCAGCACTCAGACTTGCTTTGTGCTTGAACATTTTGGTTCTTGACCAATATTTCTAAGAGAATTCTGCTTTGGCGCTTGACCATTTGCTCTGCATTGACTATTGTGCTAAAACCTGTATGAGACATCAAGCTTACCTGTCTTGATGCTATGTTCACAATCTTGTTGGACTGTTTACATATATATATGATATGTATACAGTCATCATGGCACCAAAGAAACTTTCTAAAGGGAAGGAAAGAGGTAAACAGTAAGAAATAACTGAATTAAAAAAAGGAACAGAACATTACCAAGCATGAGTATGGCATTCATGTGCCAGAATTACCCCTTCAGTATGGCATGGTTAAGCCCATGATATTGACAATGATTAAAAAAAAATCATTAAAGCAGCTGATGTAGAAAAGGGTAAAAATGGTAACAAGGCAAAGATCTCAAATAACAGAAGAGATGAAATTATTATTGCTGTGGATAAATGAAAAATATAGCTTGAAACAAACCAATCTTATATGCCACACTATAAAATACTATGAATGACACAAGCTATTGTTAGGATTGGAACCAATTAAACAGATAGACATTATTTCTTACAATGAAAAAGTGCTAAGCACTCAAGCAGGTCTTCCAAAATGGAATGAGGGTGAGCGCTGAGGTAACACTCATAAAATAGCAATGACATACCATAATACCATGAGTTACTTTGCTTTCATAAGAATAACACTGCAGAACTTAACAGGCACATCCCAAAAATATGCTAATTTCCACAATAAATAAGAAATGCAAAGTATATAAAATGCATGTCATAAGCTGCGACATCTTTGATTCACTGCTAAATAGCTCAAATATAGCTCACTGAGCTTCATCAGAATTTACATTTGATGTGGTAATGACCATTGTTTTAATTTGCACAACAGTAGCAGTGTTTAGACTTGTACATTTGCTTTTACTATTTGTCAGTCAGGAAGCAGGCCTTTCTGGCACAAGCCACTTTCAAGATCATTTACTGCATCAAGACAGTGTCATAAAATCCCCGATATATCCTCAAAATAATGAATTTTTTAATGCACAGGAATCAACTGTTCAAAAAGAAAAATACTAATTATAGCAGAACTAGTTTTTTTTTTTTTAAATGGTGTAACTAACAGCAACACTGATGAGATAAAATTCAACTGTAAAAACTGTATGCTGAGATGCTGCACCTCAGGAGATGACTTAAAGAGGTTAAAAGGGTTGTCCTCTCAATGGGGACTAAGGTGTTAGGGACCTCACTTCTTGGGGCCAGCAATTTGTAAGGGGCGTGCCCATCTCTCCCTGACCCTGGAATCCTGATAGCTGGGGTGACTGGGTGAAGTTTGCTGCACCACACAGGTTAAATCACAATTAGCAAGCAAATGCCAGGATAATCAGGAAAAGAAGTATGTTGCTGATGGACACAGCATTACACACTTCCAAGGAAACTAAGATATGCTGATGCCAGCTAATGCCTTGTGGCCAAGAATACAGTTCTTCTGGTGCACTGCCTAGCATTTGCCATGAGTCTATAATAGCGTGTAAGATTCAAGGTGATCACACAAACTTCAAAAAAGACAGCTCCTCATATCATGCAGACATTGAGAAAGTTCAGCAGTACTCATCAACATGAACCATTTGTTATCAAATATCAACATGAACCATTCATCAAATATCAACATGAACCATTCATCAAATATTAACATGAACCATTTGTTATCAAATATCAACATGAACCATTTGTTATCAAATATCAACACAAACCATTTATCAAATATCAACACGAACCATTTATCAAATATCAACATGAACCATTTGTTATCAAATATTAACATGAACCATTTATTATAAAATATTATAAACCATTTGTCATGAAAAATAACAGGATTTTCTCCACATTGATGATCAAGCAAACCATCATGACGCATGGAGACTGAGACCTCACTGATAACCATCATGATACACGCATGCTGACTGAGGCAATCTCAAATAACATTTTGCAATTTACTCATTCCTTCCATCAGCAGTCTCTTTCTGAAATAAACATTGTATTAGATCTTTTCTAATGTTGACAAAATTTAGACTGTTGATGTTTTTTGGTCAAAGATTTAAAAAAAAATAGAGTAATTCCATTTAAGCCAGTAAAAAAGGGTTTGTAAATATATGGGGACACAACAACAAAAGCTTCATAACAGAAAAATACATTTTGACCCTTGCAGTCATAGTTATACTCACTCATTCATGACATCATTATGGAGAATGCTTTTAAAGCCATTTTTCTATATTTTGATGGCTATCTAGTCAAACTGTTTTTATGATGACAGCACATTAAGAATTCCCATCCTGAACAAGGGAAACTATTTTTAATCACAGAAAATGTGCATGTTGTTTTTCAACATATGTTAACGACTTAATAATTCTGGTCGCCTGTTAAAAAGAATTTTTTAAAAAATAGCATGTGATCAGCTTTTTTCATGATGTATAACATGAAAAAGAGAAGCTCACAGTTCTGTGGCCACAAAAATTCAATGAACGAAAATGGACGTGTTGGCACGAAGGTCAACTTGATCCATATCTGCTCCCCATTCCAAATAATCAAAGTACAAGTCGTACACATTCTGGGGTATATTCCTCTTCGATGCTGCTAACTGGTTCAAGATCTGCAGAAATGCAAAACACATTTAGATGGTCCTAAGCCTAAATACAAATCATGCCAAAAACACTAAATCATGAGAAAAATCATAAACCATACACTCTGTGAAACGTTTTCCCAAAAAACTATGCTGAAGTAATGGAGTACACTTGAAGCAGTGAGGCTTCTGTGTGAAATAGGAGTTCTTTTTATAATGAAATCTATCTATCTAATCCTCTTCGTGCATCAGGTTGCACATAAGGCCTCAACCAGAGTCCACCACCAATGTCAATCGGCTGAAACCCCGTGTCCAGCCCTTTCCTTTCATCTCCCTTTCTACTGTTCTTCTCCAAGTTGATAATGAAATGAGCATGTATAAATAATGCTGCATTACCACAACATAATCATACACTTTGCATGTGGTATATGGGATAAATTCTAAGTAAAACAGTATTTAGTGCTGATTTGAATGATTGAATCAAAGAAATATTTCTAAATAATAAACTACAGCATAAAGTTTAAATAAACATTCATTACGTTTTGTTAAATAATGTTTGTGAAAATTCTTTCATATAATTTTATTTTTTTGCTGAAACTGCAGGCAATAAAATTTCTAAACTGAATGCAAGGAATTTCTTACAAAGAGAACAAGATACTCACAGGGCTTTAATTATTTTGCTTTAATTATTACAAAATAATGGAAAACTAAGGAAAGTTTTTTTTTTTTTAAAAAATGCTGATGGTAATTTGCTTTTCCTACCTGTTGTGATCTTCTTGACAAGCATGCCATGTATAGTTGAAGAAAAAGAAGACTAAAGAAAACCAACCAAAACACTATGAAAGAAGCCACCAGCAATCCTTTGGTGCTGCACAAACCAAGTCATATCAAAGTCATTAGTTAGCATTTAATCTTTCACACTTTTCATTGGCAGCAAAAACTATTCACTTGATAAAAATCTGATTTATTTCCTTTCATTCTTGAGATACAAGCCTACAAAGCAGATCAAGCAGTGTAAGGTTACAGGCACATCCATTTGTTGTGTGTGCAATAACAAATTTGCCTAATATACAGCAAGTTTTAAAGTACAACCAAACTTTAAGCCATTTAAATTGAACAGAGTTTATACAGGTCTGACCATACTGAAAATAAAGATCTTTCAGCCTGTTGTAAGAACCATTTAGCAGCATGTTTTCACTGTGGGAAGAAAAATCTAAATGCAGGTTGTGTACAGCATCCATCAATACCTGCCATTATCATGAAAATTGTCATTTGTGTACATCATGAGAGGAAGATATAACTTGGAAAACATTTTTGATGATTTTGTGCTACTTATTTTAGAGTTAAAATTCTTTCTCTTTCAGATCTTGCAAACTGCATTTTCTAGGCCTGATTTCCATGACTTCCTTATATCTGTTTCAGTTCAGGTGCAAACAAAAGTAGATAAGGTTCATCTCTTGGAATGTAATGGAAGTTGCTAGATTGTGACCCAAGTCAGAAGTACGTTCCAGGAACAGAAAGAAGTCAAACATCTTGACATCAGGAATGTGCATGGATATACTGAAGAGGAGAATCCAGGCATTCAAGAATGCCTGAGAAGGCTGATCTGGATCTTATACAGAGAATATAAAACCAATGACTCTGTACGACGGTTGCCACACTTGTAGGACACCAGGAACCTCTACTTGCAACAGTTAACTGATGTAAGCTAGTCTGGTTTAGCCATGTGACCCAGCAAGAAACCTTGTCAGCTGCCATGTCTATCCATGTGGTCTCCCCAACAAATGGTACCATGCAAGGGACAAATGACTGATGACTGATGGATATGTTTACATCATCAAAGTTATGGCTAATGTGAGAACTGGGACCATCTGTAGACATTTGTAATGTCATTATTTTGACCTCTTTCTATGCCTAATGATAATTGTGCTGGGTAAACTAGTAAGCATCCGAAGAATAGGAAACTGATTATTATTCATATTTTGGGAAACACTACCTTGCACTGAAATCGGTCATGAAAAAAATGTTGTCTTCTTATGGGGATTCCATACATGATTACTCAGGCATTATAAATACTACTTATTATCATCATCATCATCACCACCACTCACTGAAATGTTGTGGCCAATGTTTTCTTGCTCTTTGCACCATGTCTGTCTTCACCTGAATCATCGCCTGAATCATCGCTCTCCATACCTTTGTTTTCTGCGGCCTGCTTTTTTGTCATTACCTGAAAGAGGACTGCATTTTGCATTGGCTAACTTTTCCCAAAACACTGATTATGTGTACAGCTAAAGTATTAGGCAATTGATTATCAATGTTTCACTTATTTTTCATGATATGTCTTTTGACGGCTTTACAGCTACCATATTAATTAGAAGTAGTAACTAGTGCTGTAGTCGTGAAATGTGAAATATCGCTGCTCTGGTACAGTCTATGTACATACATGTATCTGTTAACTACTTTTGTACATTTTTACCTTCCAATTTACTTTGATATCTTACCTTATGTTTACTACCAGCTATTCTTTCAGAACTTAATTACTTTATTTACATAGTTTATTCTTTCCATGTAAAGGGCGAAGGCTAAATGAAAAAATGCTTTTTTTTTTTTTTTGCTTACTTTACAAATTGTAAATAAACAATTGATATTTGTTTACGTATCTCATCTGTAAACACTGAAGCTTCAAATCCAATTCATTGCATATAATTAGAAAATATGTAAAGATCAACAGGAATTTCACTGTACCTGATGTAAGCAGAAACACCTCAGAAGAGCCGAAAAAGGAGTTAAATCAAAGACAAGCGACTAGGACTATAGATCAAGGTGCCTGAGTGGATCGCAGGCGACAGGCTGACAGCGTAATCACACTTCTAAACCTCCTGCACACCCATGCAGCGAAATGAACAGTATCTATCTAATTCAATCTACGGGGATTTATACTCAAGACTTCATTCAGTCTAATCCACAAAGTTTGCCAAAATAGGTTTCCACAAGCTTGTCCTCTAACGTCTTGTCGAGAGATAACAACGGGGGTTAATCCTCGGGAGTGCTCTCCCCTGCTCAAGCTTTTTTTTTAAAAAAAAAAACAAAAAATAATAATAAAAAGAGAAGACGCCAACGAAGACGACGACGACAGAAACCAAAGTATAAATATATATAATATTCGCACAAAACATCATTCGTGTTACCTTTATAATATATAGATTTGAGTGGAACTTACATATGCGATAACAGAATGTTTAAAACGATTGGCTGTTGTCTTTTTTAAAATTGTATGTTAGTATATTAATTAGTATATATCTAGGTAGTCAACAGTCTTTGTCAGGTTTAGTGCTTTTTGGTTGCAGATTGTCACAGAAAAATTGTTTTCTTATAGCTGTCATCTTGTATATTTTCTTGATCGCGTGTGTTTAACGTATTTGAAGATAAATCGCGCTAGATATATAATGCGAGACAAGAAACCATGCAATAAATTATAAATAAATAATATATATACGTATATAAATCCGGCGGCTATATTAGTGCTAGGATGCATGAAATAAAGCACTGATCAGTGGTGTTAAGGCGCAAACAAGTGGGAAAATAAAGGGACTGTTACGTATCTTTGTGCTTTTTTTTGTTAAATCTGAATGCATACGCGCGTTGATTATGATTCAACTGCGATTTTCTGAGTGTATATATATATATGAGATCCGGCCCTTAATTGCCACAATGATGGCAAAATATTGTTTTGTTTGTTTTAATTGCATGGTTCGCCTCTCTCGAGGCCATTCTGATTCCATGCAGTGCCCGGTACTGTATGACTGACTGTATGTTTGACGCCACTGACCATCTAAACACACATGGGGCGTGGCGCCGCGCAGACCGACTTCTTGAAGAGAAATGAGGATGGACGATCTCATCAGAAGACCCAAACAGTCCGCCGGCTCTGCAGTATACACACATGCAGAATTAGTTTCCTTCCCTGAGTCCTATCGTTAATTTCTCCATAAACTCGAGTTCAGGATATTATTAATGTTTTAGCAACTGAAAGGCCCAGTCCGATTGCCATTATAAACCTGTGGAACTTGAGAACATTCGTTTAATAAATAATAAAAAATATAGTACATTTGTAGCCGAGTAGTGGGGCTTATAGAGTGGTGACAACCTTTTAATTAATGCACGGGGCTAGAACAATGGCCACGGCTCCGTCGCTTAATTGTCCTTGGCGCCTTTTCTGAACCGCTGTCGTCTGCTCTTTTTTTGTCGTCACCTTATTTTGACGTCACATCACCTTACGTCATTTGTTCAAGGAACTTAGCAAATGACATCTTAGATTTGAGATCTGCGTATCGCGAGTGTCGACTTCAAACTTTAATTGCCTTTCTCCAGCTGCTTCACAAATGACATCCGGCCTTCTGCACACTGACACTGCGCGATTTACGCTTTATGATGTTAGGACATCTATGTTCACTCGAACATACGACCACAGCATTCACAAACATCAGGTCAGGTACACCATAAGTCTATAAATGACATATAATACAAACGGCATGTAAAATGCTAAAGACATATCTAGCACGTACATCTCGAACATTACAAGCATTACATACAGCAAACCACTGACAGATATACATATAGATACCGCACATGTTCCCCCCAAATAATCCCTAGAATGATTTTTCAGGAAGCTCGTGATATAAGCCCTACTCCACATACCGTGCTACTCCTAAGATAAGACCGGGCTTTATATTAATGTTTGCTCTGTACAGCGGTATTAGAGCTTCATGTCAGAGGATGTCTTATTTTTTCATGTACAAAAATTTCCATTTATTCTAATAAGGTCGAGTCGTGCCATCATCTTCTGGAACATCATTATAACTCATATCTTTATTTATTTATTTTATAATTCATTAAGTCCGGCTGGTGTTTTAACGGATGAACGAAGTCCGTCCGTTTGGCCGACGATCTTACCTAGTGTTTCTATTTTGAGGTAGGGCTACTATCCTGGACATCCTAAATCCATTCCAGGGCTGATATCGGGTTTGGGCTTATGGGGAAACACGGTATAAGCCCTAGTAAAGGTTGTTCATTGAAACACACAACGAACGTACTGCACGATACAGTAATTATATTAATATATAAATAAACTATTACATTACTGCGTACAATAATTGATAAAAAATTCAGGCTGGAATTCGAGGTTTGTTGAGTTAAGACTATGTTCCAGAAGAAGGTAACACGACTAAATAAGTGTAGATTTTCTTGTACTTGGATAAACGTTCAGTTTTGCACATGAAAATAAGCCCTAATACCTTTGTTAGAGCAAAAATTATCATAAACCTTATTTGCGGGGAAACGGTGCATACATCTATATATATATATAGAGAGATGTGTATGTGTGTGTATTATATATATAGATGTGTATATGTGTGTGTGTGTATATAGATGTGTATATGTGTGTGTATATATATAGATGTGTGTGTGTGGAGAGAGATGTATGTGTATGTATGTGTGTGTAGAGAGATATATGTATGTGTGTATATCTATATATCTAGACAGAGTGTCGCACTTTATCACCATTCTTGTGACAGTCCTTTACTCGCTCACCAAAAAGCTCGGGGCTGTCCGACGTGCTCAGAATAACTGGGAGAAGCCATCACTGCACTGGCTGCTTATCCTCCAATCAGCTCGTGTGCGTCGCCCTGCTGTACCTGCCTCCTTCAGGGTGGACTGACTACCTGTGACAGGGCCGCCAGGTGGAGAAGCGGGTACGGGTACGCGCTGTCGTGAGAGCTCGCCGCCTCTCTACATGTCGACTTCAAAACAGTCGCTGGGCTGAGGTTAGTGCACAGATTTTCTATTTGTAGGTCGTTTTTCTGTTTACTAACACTTTCAGTCTTTGACCAGTCTCATGCAGTGAAGGAATACAAGAGAAAGAACGAGAATGATATAGTCTGATGGCTGATAGCAACTTGTGGAACATCGCCGACATCGTGACATTTGTTTTTGTTTGTTTTGTTTTTGCTTAATTTTATCCTGTGTGTGTTGTTGTCTTCTGTGAATCCGTGGCCTGTTCTATTGTCATTAGCACATATGGCTAAACAAGGAATACAAATATCTGAAATGTCTTGTCTGTCAGGGTCTTGACTGGTGCTGCTGCTCTGTTCGTACTTTTTTCTGAATTATTGGAGAGTAGGGTGTGTGTGTGAGAGAGAGAGAGAGAGAAAAAAATGTGCTTGCATGTGTGTATGTGTACGTGTGTGTGGTCTCCCCACAGACCAACAGTAGGACCGTGAATATGTTTGTTTGTGATGATGACTTCAGTTACAATCAAACTAAGCAAGCTTGCACGACAGCAATCAGGCGTGGAGTATTCTCACAAAGATGTCTACACATCGGCATGCATGGACGTCTATAACAATTATCATGTTTGTATTATGCTCGGCATAAGGAAACACACTCCACACTGGTCATGGGAATTTCCCAGGAACTTCACTCGATGTTCATGTCGCCAGTAGACTCCAACACTCGTACAGAGACCGCGCGTGCCTCACTCTCCCCCTCCCCACCCGGCCACCTTGCGCCATCTTTTTCCTCCGTGTGTTTGCCTTGGATGACATATTTTCCAGCTTTATTTGTGGGCTCAGTTAGGTGTCGCAATCAATGTTCTCACGTATGTCGTGACAATGGATGGAGACACTAAAAATAGGACCTGTGCTTGAGGGGAAAAATACTTGGCAGATACTTGAGGCTCAGCCTCCCCATCATCAGCGCCATCGGCTCAGGAGCCAAACGTTGCCGGTTCCAGGCTTCCAGTGGCAGAGAAAATCCTTCTATCATTCCAGCAGTGAACGGTACTCTACCTTTCGGAGAATGTTATAAATCTTTCTTAATCCGACGATTTGTATTTAGTAGCCGGACATGAAGATAATCTCAACAATCCCTGCAGCCAAATAATTGGGCGGACATTGATATACAGAGATCGCCAATATCAGTTAAAATGCATTCAAACTGTAGTAGAAGTTAAAAAAAAATCATAATGTTATTTCAAAATAAATTTGAGAATCAGCGATTTAGATAAGTAATGTGAAGAAATGTTATAAAATAATGTATGATTCCTTTATAATCCCTCGTACACGTCACGCGCTATCTGCAACACGTGATGCCGCCAGGTCACTATAGGGTCACGATGAAGAATCCTTGCACATGAAGATCAAGACGAATCGAGCAGATCATCCATAGAATAAGGAACTGAGATGTCAGATCTTGTATCAAGGTTTGACGACCGTCCAAATGAAAACAATCCAACAGGCGACGGCAGTAGATGTCTCCTTATCCATGTCCTAGACACGGCGAACCACTCCAGCTGACTGTTCTGAGGGCCATCGAGCTGTGGGACTTTCACCGTACACTTCACAGCAAAAACATCTTTTGTAAATTCTGATCGAAAAATTTACACCCTGCAATAAAATTTTCTTATCAGTATATCAAATTATCCTTCACTCGTTGACTGCTGGCACTCAGTGAGAGAAATCACAAGCGCTCAGGGAAAGATGTTGAAGTCACACTTTGACTTTGCTGGGATCAACAGATTATGACCATTAAATTAATGTTTGTTTTACAAACGGCTGTTTTCTAAATGATCATTCCTGATTTATGGCCGACATGAGACAAAATGGAGTAGTTCAGTCCACTGAGCACGGCACGTGCAGGACCACACAGGCTCGTGCATCTGTCCCACCGCTCCCAAATGTTAATGAAATGCCATGCTCGTATCCGGACTAGTTTCTCACGTGGTATTTTGCATCCTTTGTCATGTGTAGCTGTCAGTGAAAAAAGGCTGAAATGATTTAAAAAACACAAACTTGACATCCAAAATTTGGTTCAAAGGAAAGTTTTTTTCTGTTATTTCCGGTCATTTACAGTTTAGTTTCTGAAAGACTTGTATGTAAGGTGTTTCTATACACATACAAAAGTGTGACCAACAAGCCCACATTGCTCGATATTTGAGGTGCCGCTTTCATCCACTTTATTTTCAAAATTTTTAAAACAAAACAATCTCTTGTTCTTGCCACGAGGTCATTTTGATATGTCCTATCAGTCATTAAGATACAACAGAACACAATTCAAACAACAAGTAAGATTCTGTTTTAATGAAGTCTTCATTTTGGTTGTGTACTCACGGCGCTCAGAACAGAAACAACCTCACGATAGACTGGATGTCAGCAAAAGTAACTCCATCAAACTTTGCTAAAGAGATGTCAAAACGAAAGTAAAACTACATATCTAGATAATCTAGTGTGATCCACAGACGGAAACCACTTGGAGAGCTTTGTGTTGAGTGTTGTGGAGCGAGGGCCACTCTTGACTCCTCACACTCTTGGCTGGGACTCACCGGGGCTCGGCAACGTGAGGCAGGTGAGGCAATAAAACTCACCTGGAGTCCACTGTTGGGCTTTCTTGATAAATCTCGTCTCAAGCAGATCGTAACACAGAAGCAATGAGTAGGCTTTGGCACCTGCATAGTCAGGAAGTTTTGGTCTTGGAAAGTGAGACAGAGAGCAACCTGCTCTGTCTCTGCCTGTTGCCATGTTTGCCACAATTACTGGCAATAATGACAGGTGAGGACAGAAGTCTACAGCAGTAAATGAAACCCTGCGCCGCGGTATCGGCTGAACACAGACTTACTATGAAAAATGTGAAAGGGGCGAGATAGCTTTTGCGAGAACTCCTTTTCAGAAAGAGGAGACGGCATCAAGAGATTATTTAATATTTTACTAGTTTCCATTATGATGTTTTTTCGCCATAATACAGGGTGGGCCACATAAAGGGAGCCCGAGATTGTACGAGTGTATCATAGGAGGTGGGCTCACCCTGTATCAGTAACTTAACACTTATCAGATATGTCCCAGACTGCAGGTGGAAGGACCGTTTGCACAGGGGGAAACAGTTGAGTGTTTGAATTAACTGGCTCTGAATAAAGAACTGTTACAGTCAGTAAAAAGAACCCGCCACGAGACACTTGAACAAATTTATCTTTCTGTGCAGGTACACACAGGGTTTGAGGGGAGGCAGCGAGGAGCACTCAGGATACGTGACAAGCAAGGCCTTCATCAGCAGCCAGAGCTGTCTTCTCGGTACAGTAGTGTCAGGACTGTCTGAAAACATTGTAGCCATGAGTGTCTGTGACCCCAGTAGAGCCAGGATTGTTTCGTGACCCCACGATAACTAGGGCGTTTCTATGATGGCAGTACAGCTAGGACTGTGACCAGGACTTGTGACCCTAGTGGAGCCATTGACATCCCGGAATAGCCAAGCCTGCTTGCGATCACAGTCCAGCTGGGATTGTGACTCCATAACAGCCAGGACTGATCGTGACCCCAGTACAGCGAGGACTCTGTGACTTTAGTGCAACCAGGGCTGCTGGGACCCTAGAGCAGCTAAGATTGTCTCCCAACCCCGAAGCCCACGAGCACCCTTGGGTGCAGCTCAACTCCCGATCTGTCATGCAGTCCAGCTGCACTGTAGCAGGTCACATGCCTCCCCTTCCCAGAATACTCACTGTCCACTTCTACTGCACGCTGCTGAGTTCTACTGAACACGTGATGGACACCACCTTGCCAGCATCACACCACAGTGACCCCGAGTTCCTCTGACCGCAGGATGGATGGTGGTGCGGCAGGTCAGCCAGAGGAGGAACCCAACTGCACCCAATGCAAGATGACTGCAGGCAAATCCTTTCCTGGACTCCGTGGATGGGAAGCTGCTGCTGTGTGTGATGCTGACCATGGTGGTCGTGCTCATCCTCCTCCTCGTGGTCCTCTTGTGCTGGCGGTATTACCGCCTCATCAAACGCTCCTCTCGCACCACCCAGCTCTCGTGCGCATGCTCCACGACCCTGAGCACGCCTCACGCAACGTGCAGCTGCGCACTGGACAGACGGCGCCGTGGTGTGGGTGACACTGCCACGTGTCTGTGTCAGTCGTCACGTGACTCGCTCTACGACAGCTGCCTGTGTGGCAGACTCGCCAGCAGTGGCCTGGCTTCTGCGTTCACCCCGCGGGCTAGCCCGGAAGGTACCCGTGAATGTACCCGAGAATATACTAATAACACGTTCGAGCAGGAAAGGGACGTGAGCTTCAACGTTTGTCGGCAGGGGGAGCAGCAGTCGCCGAAACAAACAATCCAGATGACTGACATCACGCAAGGTGCTTGCATGGTGATCTATATTGTCAGGGTGAATGGTGGACTGTCAGGGTGGATGGTGGACTGCCAGGGTGAATGGTGGACTGTCAGGGTGAATGGTGGACTGTCTCGGTGTATCACTTGGGTGATTGGTGATTGGCTAGGTGAGCGGTGCACTGGCTGGGTGAAAGTGTGTGACCCGGATGACAGCGCTGTGTAACAAGACTAAATTAGCCTATCACGTGATTGCACGTGCAGAGGTCGGTTTTCACGGCTCAGCATCTGACAGTGAAAACGATGAAAGGCTGTGGGTGGATTCTGTTCTGACAAATCGTGTTGTCAAGAGTAGACATGATGCTACAAGGCCTCACGAGTCCACTAGTTGTAAGGTCACGTGATAAGGTCTAGCCCTCCCACCTTTTATATCCTCTGTTCATAAGTATTCATAAATATTTAACAGCGAGTTGTTAAACAATGTTGAGGATGGATTTGATGATCGAAAAAATTCTCAATATAGTTCAATGATTCAAAAAGTAGGTGAAAATGGAAGTTGTTCGTCATAATATTCACCGGTAAACTGGAAAAACGTTTTAAAAAAGTGTTTAGCTGTTTGCCTCTGATCTAAACGCTGAACAGAAAAGGAATCGGGGAAATATTCGTTACAAAACTGGAAAATTATGCCAGAAAATAACTGCTGTTAGGTGACTTGGTGAAGGTAGTGAGTGGAAGACACAGACTGCTGCCAGAGCTGAACATCTTTGTAGCCCCGACATTGGGAAACTGGAATAACAGAATAACGGAACATTGTGTTTGTGTGTTTGTGTTTGTGTTTGTGTTTGTGTTTGTGTTTGTGTTTGTGTTTGTGTGTGTGCGTGTTTGTGTGTGTGTGTGTTTATGTGTGTGTTTGTGTGTGTTTGTGAGGATTAGTAAGGATAAGGTTGGTCTGGCAAGTGATGTAAACAAGGATGCTGGTTTTTCAATCCCTTCTCTCCATTTCTGTCCGTTTTGCTAGCACCAGCGATGGCGCCCCAGACCCCGGGGGTCAGTCCTCACACCTCTGGGTTCGCGAGTGCGGGGTCAGGACAGTGACGTCCGGCCAGAGACAAGCTTCCTGTCCAGCGTGGTCAGTGACGGGATCACCTTGCCAGTCTTCCCGGACACCTTTCCTAACGGTGAGTCCTCCCTCCTCCCATCACACACTTCCTTCCCAAACATCATTTCATCCATCAGCCGACTCTAAGATCCGTCTAACAAGTTTTGGTTTTCCACTGACCAAGAGGCATTTATTTTCCAGCGCTGTAATTGAATTCTCTGGGCCGTGTCTAGGAATTTATACGTGACATCACATGCATTCATGTAACCACACGTCACAGGTAACTGCTATGACCAAACTGCATGTAGCAGAAGTAACTGTTTTAACTAAGTTACATATAAGAGATTCAGTAAATGCTATACCCAAGTTACATGTAGCAGAAGTAACTACTATACCCAAGTTACATGTAGAGTACACTAAACGTGAGCACCACTACTCGCGCACTCATCCGGACATTTGGAGTGTCCTTTCTTCCACTCAAAAAGAAATCACACCTGGCGCTCAGGTACCCTGTCGACATTACTAAAACTGACACTCACAGGGTAATTATTACTGGCCAACCAAACGAAATAGCTCCAAACACATAAACAGGATTACGAATCCTAGGGGAAAAAACGGTTAACACAACAGGGTGGGTCCTCGCTGTCTGTCCTATAAATGTTAATGAACTCCTCAAAGAGAGTCAATGCTTACAATTATTCCTCCCCTGCCCCAGACAGTTCAACCCTGAAGCATTCTGATAGTTTGTTCCTTGAATCACACAAGCGGGTGTGGGGGGCGACAACAGACAGACGATAACTGGGAACTTAGGACATACAGGGTAGATGTCATTAGGGAACGGACGTCCTCGTGAAAGTCACGGCACCCTGGAGTCTCTCTCTCTCATACATACTCACACACACATACACTCAAACACACACTCTCTCAGTCTCTCTCTCTCACTCTCTCACACACGGTGGATTCAGTACATCAAAAATGGTTGAAGCTGCAACCAGATCATCCAGTGTTTGTTCACGAAGTTCATGCAATGGCTGGGCTCCCAATGGTCAGAGCAGGGAGCACAGTTTGCATTAAGTAGGATGGCGGCTGGCCCCACAGATCGCTCGCCGGCAGTTGTACATCTACTTCTTACATCCATGGCAATGACAACACAAGACTAGAGAAACTGCTCACCAGCAGCTCGTGCTGTACAACCAGCGATAAACACGACTAAAGAAAGGAAATGCTGTTAGTTCACTGCTCTTCATTTTTCAGAAAAGAGAACAATCGTAGACCTTTAGTGTGAGAGGTGTGACAACTCGGTGCAGCGCCCATGTACCCGGCAACACCGTGAACACCGATACTCCTCACAGGCGGGTGGCTACGGTCACATCCGGGTCACTTTCCCACCTGAGTGGTGGCTCTTGTCCTCTTTGCACGCATTCTCTCTCCCTCACATTCTCTCACATACACTCTCACACACATTTACTCTCTCTCATGCACACACACACATCTCTCTCTCCCTCACGGCCAGACATGTACGCTTGTAGTCTTTTTCTTGTTCCTACTCGCCCCCAGTGGAGCACAGGGCCGCAGCTACACCCCGCCATCGGACCCGGTTCTGGGTGTCCCTCTCTCTAGGTCCCTCGCACCATCTGCTAACAATCTAACAAATTCATTGAAGGGGTGGTCCAGCAGTTTCTCTACTGGGCTCACCTTCACTGCAGTCATAAAGACCAAAAACTGTATTTATTCAACAGTGTTACAGCAGATTAGATGCCTTTGCCCCAAAACCTCTTTCTGGAATCAAAGTGCCAGAAATTGGACCAACGTGAGTTGTGGTTGTAGGTTACCGCTCCTTTCTGGGATATACAACTCCACTCCTCGCAAATGACTCGAGTGGGCGACTGCCGTGTCTAGCCGGGAAGTGGAGAACTTTCCAGCTGTTGATTTTTATAAGCCTTCTATAACTTTCTCTATTTTATATTTTAAAATCTTGACACGCACTCTTTCACATTCGCTCGTGCAGCACGTACGACAGGCCGACACGCAGCTGTACAGCTCTCGCACCTAAACAGCTGCACCACGTCACCTGACACGAGAAGGCAGTTGATGCATGTTGCTAGCTTTGCTTTAATCATGTTACATAATAAAGATACAACCTGCTGAAACATGTCGCTACAGAAGGGATTTGAACCTGGGTTCGTTGGCCTACGTGCCTAGCAGCAAGCGGAGGCAGTTATCAGGTGAGGAGGCTATAAACATGTCACCCTCACGTCTGTCAGCTGTAAACACAGTTTCCCGTCAACCGTCGGCTTCCAAACTCAAAGCAGAGAGTCCAAACATAATAAAACACACAAACACACACTTGCGCGCTTACGTAGACAGAAGGACTCGACAACAGTTTTAGAAACTCACATCAGGGGAAACCCCGAGACTAATGCAGGTGGCAAAGCAACATCAGCAGGTAATGTCTCATAAAGAGCTGACACGTAGGCAGGCAGTGAAGTCAACGGCAACGAGTCGTAAAAATAGAAAACGAGAGAAAAGTAAGTGGAGGCGGAAGTATCCGGGGGGTGATGGTTGTAAAACGAGGGGAATTCTTTGTCCTGGGGGCAGCATGGTTAACTCGAGGACAAGGATCTTGTTTTTGTAGTCATGAAGCGGTGTTCAGACCCGAAGATGTTGTTTTACCCCGGAGAAGATGTTCTAGGGTAAAGAAACATGAAGTAGTGTCCTCGGGGTCTGATAGCCATTTTAGCTTCGGAAACAGGACTCTTCTCCTCGAAGCCCCAGTTGGCCCTGGGAAAACGACTTTGCTACCTTTAGTCTCAGGGTTTCCGCTGATATGAGTTTCTAAAACTATTGTCAAGTCCTTCTGCCTACGTGAGCGAGTGTGTGTGTTGAGTATGTGCTTTGAGTTCTGAAGATGACGGTTGACTGGAACAACTCGCTACATAACTACGGCCCCAAGAGGGCAGAAGCAAAACTCAACGGATAGAGTTCACTCGAGCGTGAGCCAGCACGTGATTACAAGGTGCGCCGTACGCCTACCCTGTCTCCTCCACTAAGCTTGCGAACCTGCTTATTAGAAATTTTTGTTTTTCTCTAATTGGTTCAGACGGAAAGGGGGATAATTTCTCACAACTAAAAGTGTTATCTCCCTTTCACAAGAATAGAAGACCTCATGAGGCCAGCAACAGCCTCCCCAAGCTCAGGCAACAAGATCCCGGCTGGCAGCCCCGAGTCCTCATGACATCTGCCACTAAGTGGAACTTGTGTAAAATTAATTGTTTACAGTGTGTCAGGGTGCTCTTCCCACATGTTTATCTTCGTGGATATGAGAATACAGTCAAGAAACATCAGTCTTTGCCAGTAACCTAATGTTGTCCTTGTTTTAGTTCTTTAATAACATTCATAATCTGTCAATTAACTGTATAAAATTAACTGCAACTGTATACAATTACACGTGTGTCCACAGGACTCATTACTTGTGTTTCTGTTTGGTTCAGACGACGACTCCTTGCCTCTGAACATCCAGTGTCCAAGTCTTTTCGACACCTTCCCATCACTCATACGGGACCTGTTCGTACCTGCTACCCGCAGTGAGAAGCGAACCGTGGCCGGCAAGCTAGTGGTCAGTCTGGCCAGACAGGTGGATCACAAGGGCGAGCTCCTGGTGCTGGACAACATGGGCATCTCACTTCTGGTAATGTTGATAACAGCCATGACTTGTTTACAAACCCTCGACAATGACTTCATTTGGTGACAATGACATTATTGTGTGACATGAAATTAGTGTTATAAAAGTAGCAAGGGGCTGTCAGTGCAAACTACAAACAACTATTCCCGGAAGTAGTGTAGGAGAAGATAAGATCGTCTGGTAAGGTAACGATGACGCGACATTACACTCGTCATGACCTCTGACACAGGAAGCGCCATTAACAATGGCGGCCCGTAGTTATTGCTGCCGAACAGAAATGATCTCGATAAGCAAAGAATGTCCCTGAGGGCTTACAACATGTGCGGCAATGCTGCACTTAAATCTCTTGATGATGAGCAACGAGAACACTTAAGGAAAAAATGGATGTTTACTCATCTCTGTGCATCCTTCTTCTGTCACTCACTGCATGCGGCAAACACGGGTCTTGACATGTTTGTAAATAACCACACATGCTGTTGTCCAGATAATCAACGGTTATTATAGCCTGTCCCATTGCTTTCATCATCATTATGTGATAAGCATGTGAACTTACACGAGCTGAGAGACACCCGAAGTCACCCGGACGATGACGACGAGTGTTTGCATGTTGTGGCGATGACGACGAGTGTTTGCATGTTGTGGCGATGACAGGTTCCCCCAGGAGCCGTGGCCCGGGGTCGGCAGCAGTTGGTGAGTCTGGTGCTCAGCTGGGAGTTCAGCGACTTCCCGCACATGACCAACACCCAGGCGCTGGTCAGCCCCGTGGTGTACTGTGGACCTCACGGACTGAGGCTGGACAAACCGTGTGTCCTGTCCTACAAACACTGCGCCTTCGATCCCCGGATGATTCAGGTGAGACACCTCACGGTGCTAGAGACCATCTCTGGTCCACAACAAAACTCTGCCGCCCAGGATTCTTTTATCTTTTAATAACCATTTGTATCTTCAACTGACTTGTACATGTTCTGTCTGTGGACTCGGCCTGTTTGTCCATTTATTTATTTTTGTTGACATTTGAGATGAAAGATTAAGCAAGGCTTGACAGTTCCCTATGGGGCTCATGGCTTTCTTTCTTCACTCGGACCGTTCAGGTGGTGTCCAGTGAAACAGAACTAACGGAGGAGAAGAACTGGCAGGTCATGTGCTCAGCTGAAGACAGCAGCGGCAAGGTTTCCTTGACAACGGATGAATGCCAGATTCATCTGCAACACTTCAGCCTCTTCGCCTGTCTGCAGACGCCACCAGAGGGAAGCAGTGGCAAGAAATGGCTGCAGGTAGTGCATCCTCCATCCAAGCACAAAAATGATAATATAAACATGTCTGGCTGAGTAATTACATTCAAAATGTAAATAGTCACGCAGCGAGTTACACTAAATACCATTTATTTCACAATTAAGTTGAGATTTCATTGGCGCATCCTTTTTGTCATCGTCGTCGTCATCATCATATAGTTAAACCTGTTTGGCTGTTTGTTTACTCTCGTTCATCTTCTCGCCGATCATCACACACCATCTCTGCATGTGCTCAATGACCAGAAACACACAAACCTTGTTGACAGTCCGAGGGTGAGTGGCACTCAGTTGTGTGGTTTGCAGATCGCCGCGTTCTGTGCTCCTCTGCACCGCAGCGTGCATCACTACCAGGTGCGCGTGTACTTCCTCAACAAGACGCCATGCGCGCTGCAGTGGGCCATCCAGAACGAGGCCAAGTATGGCTTTCGCCTGGCTTGCCCGGAACACACCTTCCTCTTCGACGGCTGCGGCGATGACGTGAACCTCACGGTGGGCTACGTGTCACGTGGCTGGTGCGCCGTCAGGGAGGCTCACCACGAGGCAGACAGCGACGACGAGGAGCGCGTGTCGTTCCACGCCATCTGGCATGGCAAGTGTCCGCACCTGGCCTTCTGCTTCAAGCGCGTCTGCCTCGCCGACACCCCTAGGCTCCTGTCCTCCTCCTCCTCCTCCTCGGCCGCGCGGGAAGGGCTGACCAGTGACGTCATGAGTTCGGACACGGCGCTTCCGGCGCTGGTGCAGACGCACGTGCGAGAGATCAACCTGGACTTGTCCATCTACCAGCACAGTCACCGCAACAACCCGGACCGCATCAACCTGCTGCTGACGGAGGTCGCGGAGCCCGACCTGACCCCGCACCCGCCACCCAGCGCACACGACCCCACCTGCAGCACTCCTACCTTCCTCCCAACCTGCGACCGTCACGGCGTCAGCATCACCATGCCATCCATGCACGTGCATGGCGGGGTCATCAAGGGAAAGGTCAAGCTGGACCCTCACTGTAGCGGCGCCAACGTGCTGGTGGACTTCGAGCGCGAGGCGGACTGCGTGGAGGATCTGCCATTCCCCTCGCTGACCAAGCTGGTTGGGAAGAGCTGCGAGGGGCAGATGAATGTGTACCCGCAGGAACTGAAGGTCAAGCTCAAAATGAGGCTGGACCCCCCTTCGCCGTTTGGAAACGACTGGAGGATGCTCGCCTCTAGTGTCGGGCTGGATCAGTAAGTTTACACCTGCTCGTGCTTTGTGTTACTGGTGGAGGTCAAGCTTTTTATGGTGGGTCAGTGAAGGTCCTAGTATGACCGGACCCCTCTCCCCTGCACACTAAGACTGTCAATCAGAAATGGGGGCGTGATTTAACAGGGGGTGTAAAAGGCGGTGGAAGGGATTTCTGCAACCCTCTAGACCAGACCTGGTCAAGGGGCGGCCCGCGAGCCGCCCCTTGCCCAGGTCTGCTCTAGAATGTACGTAGGTGTAGCTGGGTAATACATCCAACCGTTGCGTGTGGGTGTGATTGTCACCTGAATTTAAACATGACCGCTTGACTGAGCTCTCTTGCCGTGCAGGTGGATTCCGTGGCTGTCGTCTACCGACAACCCGACCCTGAGCGTGCTGTCCTACATGGAGACGCAGCAGATGGACCTGGTGTGTCTGTACTACAAGCTCAGCGACATCAGCCGCTGTGACGCGGCCAGCGACGTCCAACGCTTCTTGCAGGACAGAGAGGTCGCCACGGTCCAGCATGGGGAACATTCCGATGGACATCGGTCAGCGACTGGAACTTCTGATGTCATGATTACGCCTATAGTCAGTGCTGCACGTGCTTCTGAGTGACAGACAGACAGACAGACAGACAGACAGACAGACAGACAGACAGACAGACAGACAGACAGACAGACAGACAGACAGACAGACAGAAGGGTAGTAAATTCCATGTCTAGTCATCAACTGTGCATGTCAAAGACCAGAAGCTAATAGGATATGATCATTGCTTGAACGCCGGAAGTGGCTGACACGGCTTACCGAGACTATATGTGAACGTGGCTGACAAGGCTAACCGAGACTGTACGTGAACGTGGCTGACAAGGTTAACCGAGACTGTATATATGATGACAAGAAATACAGAACATCGCGATGTCAGGATCCAGCGCTCTGTAGAACTGTGTGTGTGTTTTGTGTGTGTTTGTGTGTGTTTGTGTGTGTTTGTGTGTGTTTGTGTGCACCTACGAGATTATCTGACGGTTACTGAAATGTGGTTTTCTCTCCCCTCCTTCACAAAACTCCTCAGCCAGCTAGTATTTAACACGGGGTACACAGGGCGTCGGGTATTAAATGGGTACACTTTGAAATAACCGGTGAAATGTGATTACAGTCGAAGTAACTCCAAACCATTGCAGGGCAAAAACAAGTCTGCCTGCCATTACATCAACGGAATTGTGTGCTTTCTCTCTCTCTCCCTCGCATTCTGTCTCTTCCCAGGTTCAAAATTTGTGTCTGCCGTGACTTCGACAGGTCTGGTGGTCGTGTCCAGTCTCCAGTCTCCAGTCCTGTCTGTGCTTTGTAGGCCGTTGTAACGGAGTTGTTTAGTAGCTGAGTCCTCGTTACTCCTCGAGGAGCATAGGGCCGCACGTTGTAACGGAATGAGTGATTAAATAAAATCTACCTGTATCTTCTTCCTTGTGACATCGCTCTGTCTGCTCCTGTATTCTGCTGTCATTGCATTGTATTCTACAGTGTATTCTACATTCCACTGTCATCCTATTGTACATTCCGCTGTCATTACATTGTATTCTACAGTAATCGATATTATTCTATTTCGTTCTGTATTGTTATATATATATATGTGTCTTGCTTCATTTGATTAAATATTGTGATGTGGTATGTAGATTAACGTATACTACTTATTAAATATTGTCATAAGTGTTTTGATATTGTGAAATAGGAAGCTGGAAACTGTCAATGAATGATGGATGTCAGACGTGAGAAAATTTCGTGGAGCAGTTTTGGAAACTTATGTTTGACGACATAAACATGGCGCTGGAACTCACAGCCGTATACATGAACATGAGCTGGAGGCTAGCGATAGTGTGAGCTGGAAGCTTACATAAATATATATCTGACCATGAGTTCAAGACTTACATATAAATATATAGCATGACCATGAACTCGAGGCTTACATTCATACAATGAGATACTGAGGCCAGAATGTGAACATTGTTCTCTGTGAACACAGAGTTTGCCTCCCCCACAACCACCGCCACCATCAAAGCCGAGCATCTTCCTGTGTCATCGCACAATGACCATGAACTCGGAGGTTTAAGATGACCACAGACCTGGGGAGGTAGTCATGAAGCGAGAGTAAGTCGTTTTCCCAGGGTAAACAGAAGTCAAGCAAACGCCCGACCTGCGACCTACCTTCTCCAGATGCTCGATAACTTCGGCTTCTAAATGGTATCCCTGGGCAACGATCTACCCTCGCATTACAACAACAACAAGGACCCCTGATGAACCCCGTCACACGCACACAGGCTCATGCCACAGATACACCTACATAAAACCATGGGTGGTGTTTTTTTGATGATCATTTTATTTTTACAGCTGTGTACAGACAGTGGGACAAGTGTTACCAGAATGTGAAAGGTCACGTGATCCGGATTTACATCTTTGTGAGAGAGGCATGCTCACCACTTCATTTCTTTTGATTGATTAGGTTTCGAGGATGTAGATGCGACCTGCGTCGTGCTTGGCGGCCCCACTATCTCTAACAGGATCCGTTAGACATTAGTTGTGTTTGTCACCCTCCTGCCCTCCTCCCTTAGTCAAGCGCCAGGCCAGCGCGAGGTTAGCGGATGCACATCCTAGGCAAACATGGCCGACGTGAGAGTAGTGCGCCCACGAACACACACACTCACAAACATTCTCTCACAATCCTGTCACACGCCCACACACTCTCTCACACACAAACATTTTCCACATTCAGACTCATACACATGCACGACACACACTGCAACATCATTGTATTGACTCTAGTCACACCACAGACAGTTTGTACAGGTGAGTGGGCTTCGGACACACCCGTCCCCCATTATTCGTCGTCTGCCTTCGCCACACGCCTACGTCATCGGGGGGGAGGGGTCAAGGGGCATACCGGCGACAGTAGCCGTGCGACTACGATTCCCCAGCCTCGAACATACCGCAGGTAGGAGCGCTCACCTGAGTAATTGGCGACCGGCGACAGCCAGGTAGGAGTGCTTACCTGAGTACCTGGCGAGCGGCGACCTGTCAAGTCTGGACTCTGTTTATTTCTTTCTTTCGTTCGATCACCAAAGACTTTCTTCCAGACCTGTGTAGCTCTGGCCCTGGCCTTTAGTTTTTTCCTCTCTCTATAGGCAGCTACTCACATTATTCTGGGTCAGCATAGTTCTCTGTGTGGATGTCTTTGGATCCATGTCCACGGTCTCACCGAAGAACGAGAAACACTTTGGCTGGAGCAGTGTGCACCTTGAGGAGGAGAGACAAGTTTTGTGGGTTGTAAGGTGTTCACACTCCTGGGGCAGTTTCGTGTGGGAGGACCAGACACCTGACTGCAGGATAGGTTTGTTTGTGGAGGAGCCAGACAGCAGCCACTAGTCTTGCTTGACAAGGATATAGTTGTCTGTCATCATCCCCTAGTACCGGAGACGGTGAGTAAATGATTTGTTTTATTTATATTTTTGTTCTTTCTTGCGGTTAAGTACAAAGTCCTAATGAAATAATTGTTGCGATTAGATGACAAGCTGTGATATTAAAGCCGCTATTTGGCTTTTTGTTTTTCCTCTTCATTCTATCTGTTTTCCATCTAGCTTCCTGCACTTCAACCGTCCTTCATTACCGCCTTGTTACATGTCTTACCTGTACAAATGATTTGTCTTCTTCTCATTTGGGTGTAAACTCATCAGTTTATTGAAGACTCGCTTTCCCTTGTGGTGATGGACACAAGAGAAAAGCTGACCCCATCCCCATCTCCATCCCCATCCCCCCACACACAAGAGGCTCAAGGGTGATTACTATCCAATACTATATATTTTAACATGTCGACAACAGTACAACAACCGTGACATGTCCATGCGGAATATAAACAGTACTACAGTAAGACTGACCAGCTTATACAGAAAGTAATAGTTATAAATATAAACCCACCTATACAGGTAACAATACAACAATAGCTGGCTGTTTCCACAGACAATACACATTAACAGTCTCATCACAGAGGAATAACCGAGAGCACAGTGGCACTGACCTGGACAGACACGAGTGGAACAGACTAATCGTTGTTTACTAAACACGAGGATCGCTACAGACAAGGACACAGGAGATGTATAGGAGATACACAGGAGATGTATAGGAGACTTTTGTCAATGTGACAAGGACAATAAAGGTGCAAGTGTTTACTGGGGTGGGAGCTGACTGGCGGGCCGCATGGCGGAGACAACAGACCTACAGTCACACACGGCATTAATGAGGTGTTGTCCTGTTTACATCACTCACAAGGTATGGAGGCAAGTTTTATGCTGAAGCTACTGATCGTTAAAGAATTTAATGTGTATACACTAGGATATAAATATATGTATAACACTTCGTTCACAATACACTGTGTGTGTGACTGTGTGCGTGCGAATGTCACTGTGTGTATGTGTGTGCGTACACGTATGCTGTGTGTGTGTGTAGGGGGTGGAGAATTAGAGAAAAAGAGAGAAATTTTTTGAATGCTCTTTATTTTGTAAAAATATTATTTTCTATAAAAAAAAAAATGCATTCATGCGAGCAGATATTAAACCACGCACTACGCATGTCAGCCGAAGCGCTTCAGAAGGAGAGGGCGATACTTTTATAAAGTTGTGAAGAGAGGAATTTGTCGTGTTGAAAGTTGACAGTTTGACTGATTACACTGGTCACACGCCTGTGTATACCTATTTCACACATTGATTTGATTATCTTGATCATAAAGCTGTACACACGAGCATGTGCACAAGAAATGCCGCGCCGGATAGAGTCTACCTCAGAGAAGTATCAGAGTAGTATCAAAGAAAACACGAAAGTCACACATTCCAAAGTTTACTTTTCTGACTTTCAAAAATTATTTCACAGTTCATTTATATTATTTTTATCTTTATTGTCAGTATTAGTCGCGACAACAGCCTCATTCATCTGCACTTACGGCAATGATGGCAGTCTAGGAAGTGTGCGTGCGGACTCATCTCGCCCTCTGCCAGTGGCAGTGTCAAAGAACACTTGCATGATAAGCTGTATGTCGGTGTGTCTGTCTACCCGTCTCTCTAACCACCTCGCAGTCGGGTACTTTGGCGACAGGGTGTTCAGCACATCATCAGTCCATTTGTGTTCACCTTTCTTGATGCCGTGTGTGGAGTCTTTCGCATATTTTTTTTTCTTTTATAATTTTCTTTTTTTCTTTGAACTTTGTTATCATAGTTTTTATTTTAGTTGTTTCTTTTAACTCTCTGTTCATCTGTGATGTGTACCTATCTCCTCTGTAGACCGTTTTCTCAGTTTTCCGTGCATGGCGTGAACCCTTCTTTCTGTCTTCAGACGGGTTCTTTCATCTCTTGTTTCTCCTTAAAATTTTCTCGCCTTCTGCGTCCTTGCTTACTTAAGCCGCACAAAACCCCAACAACCATCCTTTGAGAAATTATTCAGTAGGTAGAGTCGGGTGCACATAACTTGCGAGTCAGGCGTCTGTGGTCAAACTGGTTTCACGAAGTCAGTACAGGTGATAAGGCCGTCAGCAGTTCAACATCACCTTACCTGTCATTAACGGCTGACAAACAGGCGACAGTGACGTAAACAGTCTTAATGCATTCGCTCGCACATTCAGAGAGAAGTTGTTATTTTATGCTTAGTCAGGCTGTTGTATCACGTGGTATGCTCTATCACGCACACAAACCTCCAGAGAGAGAAAGCTGAGTGGAAGCGAACCCAAGAGGACAGCACCTTGGAGACAGGGAGACAGGGACCTTACCATGGTGAGAGTAGGGAGGGGCAGGGGAATGAGTGTGAATGATGCTTTTATTGCTACACAGGTGGCAGCACCTCCTCACCCGATGATGAGCGATCGTACAAAGTAGCCGACTGAGCAGGTACGCACATTCCCACACTGAATACAAACACACAGGTTTGATCATTAGAACTGTTTTCTGATTCCAGTTTACACATACTGTAAACCACATCATCTGAATGTTTCGAGGTTCTAACACCGTGTGACAAGCAGCAGCAAAATATTCTGTGAATTATACAAGAATACAGGATCAAGAGACCTCACAGTCGCGCTGCAAGATGTCGACGCACTTATAAAGAGTTTCTTTCTCTAACCCATTACTTTCTCTCTTTCTTCTTTTTTTATGTGAATGTCAGTCTGAGCAATTTCTATGGTTAGTAATGATCTGTGTGATGTGACTGACTTTTTGTAGCTACTGTGTCTTGCTCGGCGTAAGGTTGGGGGCGACGGCGGGTGTGAGCGTTGTAGGATGTCACGTGGTACACCTCACTACAGGTTTACGCCAGCTCAGTGTTGGTGCCACTAACTGCTCCAACGCCTCGTTGTGTTTCTTCTCAGCAAAAGAAACTCTGTGCTGCTGATGGCCATGTCCGACCATGCTCGTAGACTCGTGCAGGGGACAAAATCACGCGGCGTGACGTGAGACATGAACCGTTAATTGCTCGACATTACGTCCCTTTACGTAACAATCGACGGCACTGTCACTGTCATTGACACTGGCACTGTCACTGGCTTTTCTCTTTTTGTTTCCGGTCCCACAGAGTGTAATTTTTGAAATGATACATGTACGATGAGGGCCATTGACTAACATCTGTAGCTTTGTTGCCGATACTTGACCTTTGCTGCTCTGGGTGAAAGAGAAACCGTTGCACGGAGTTAACTGCTGGTAAACAGCTTGACATTCGGCAGATCCTTGTCACGTGTGCTGTATGTCAGTCAGGACCGGGTATGTATGAAAACTGAACTAGTTGTCCGTCCTGTGCCCAGACTGGCCAGTCACATCAGTCACCACACCCTCCAATGGACAGCGTAGACAACATAAGAGCCAACCAACAAACCAACCAACCAACCAAGTCTAATGATGAAAGCTTCGAGATTGCAACCATAACTATCGGAAAGCCTCACTAATAAAACACAATAATTTAAATCCATTTAATTATATTGCACGTACAAGCAATCAAATATTATCTGGAAGCTACTGCATATTAATATTCTAATTCACAAAGCAGCTTCTCAGCATGAAAAATACAGTTTGGTTGTTTGTTGTCGTCGTTGTAAGATGACTGCAGGATGTGTATGGGTGTGCAAGCCCAGCCTTTGCTGCCATTACTTATATATCTTATTAATTGCTCTCTCTGGCATGCAAGGCACCAAGAAAAGTCTCCTACTTCTCACATGTGAAATGTTTTGCACTTGCTGCATCTACATCAGCGTGTTCAATGCTGTCAATATGATCAGTATTATTAATATTGTCATCAATACGACCAATACGATCAATATTATTATTACTATCATTAATACCATCAACAACTCTAAATTATCAATATTCAGTCTCATTTATGTCATTCATTAGCGCCTTCTCCCCGCCACACACACAGTTGATCCTCCCATCTCCCCACTCGTGAAATTATTAATAGATAAACGCGCATCGACTCCCTTGTTTCGAGGGCGACAGCAACTCCCTGACCTTACGTTTGTCTGAATTAAATTCCTCGACTTGAAGACAACTGAGAGCAGTCGCACTCATGTGTCAGCAGTCTGTACACACAGGCAGCTTGTATTTGGCTCTCGCAAACTGCTGCTGACGCGTGCGGTGTGAGTGGGCAGTGGGTGCTGCACATGCAATCGGAAGTAAACCCTCAACACCTTACCCTCCCCATCACACACACACCTCACCTCCCACTCATCAACGTTAAACCCCTCCCAACCCACTGCCCGTGTCCCTTCCCTGACCCCGGCTGTCAACGTTGCGCCCATTGTTGGTGGTGTCGCCAGCCCCGTTGCATGCCGGTCCTTTCATCCCCGTTGAGGAAAGCGAAACATTTTGTGTGTATGTGAGACGTATGGTCGTCAAAGGCCAAGCAACGGGCGTGACGCTCTGCCGCTGAAACTGAAGTCGGGGCTGGTGACGTGGTCCTTGAAGGTGTAACTATAAAAATGTCATTATAAAAATATGAAACGGCCATAACGGGCACGGCATAGAGAATAACTAGCAAAGATGTGCGAGGAACCACTGAGATTTTTGTTGTGTTTTTTGGCAGCTGTTCCCTGATGATGACTGCGCCTCTAGCTACGCTCCCAGGTCGGTGTCGCCCTCCTGATGACCAACGATCCTTCCGCCTTCCAACGCTTAACATCACCGGGAAGTTTTGAGAAAAACAGTTGTTATCGTCCAGTGACCGCTTCAGTCCAGGATGGAGGTACCCGTCATCGTCATTGACGAGGCTGGCTCCGACGATGAGGATGAGTCCTCGAAAGACGAGGACGACTGGGAGGAGAAGAAGCGAGATGTGGATTACCATAAACTGTTCCCCAAGCCCCTCTACTTCCAGTACGTCAACGGTGTCCGAGTGCCGATTACACGACGACGACGACGACAGCAGCGGCGAAGGGACAGCAGCGACAGTTCTGCCGATGATTCGGACACCAACGACGACCACTACAGAACTGTAGGAGGTAATTCCGCTAAGTTTCTGTTTGGAAGCCAGATTATCTCAAAAATTAAGTCTCCGCTGCTAGGAATGACCACATCAGGGGGCTCAGTGATGTCACCGACATTCCAGCGGAGTCAGTCGTTCACCTGTCTACGTGCGTCTCCGCCTAAGTCGACGATCCAGAAACTCAAACTAAAATTCAGGAAGAAACCTGACAAAGACTCGCCCAAAACCCGAAAGAGAACAAGTCTCCAAAGGGCAAACTATTCCCGGTGTTTCATCGTTCTATGGAGACTTTAACTTCTCCCAATAACAGAAAGAAGCTGAAAAGGAAAGCTGCTGACGAAAGCGACGACATTTTGGAAGCCTTTCTTCGCCGGAGCAAAAGAAACAGTTTGCAGTCTGCCACAGAGCGGAAGTCCTCTACAGGTGACGTCAACGACGCCATCTTGAAGCAGAACAGAGAGTCGACGTTGTGGCAGATGATCAGGACAGATGAAGAAGAAAGGTAAGCTCAGCTTCACTGCTCGCCTTAGCGCACCACAAGCATCTCCGTCTCCTGTCTGCCTGTCTGTCGTGTCTGCCTGTCTGTCTCTCTGTCGCTTTATCCATTCACCTGTTCATCCATAGCTCGCTCTCACCTGATCCTGTCCCATGATGGATCAGAAGATGTTAGAAACATTCAGAGATCGCAACTCAAGCCCCGCAGCGCGTGGTTCTGACATCAAAAACATCTGTGAGGACGAGTTCGTTCCCCTGTCTTTGGTTGTGAGCCAAGTATTTTAAGATTTATAAATGTACCTCACCTCTGATGAAACCCCCGCAAAGACAACAGCCACCCGCCCTCCTCACCTTCTATTTTATTCTCACTTGGCATAGTCCCCCAGGTTCTGTGTCACCACGCGGCGGAGGGGACGATGATGCTTGAGAGTGTTATTTAAAGAAAGACATGGGGGCGGGGAGAGGAGAGAGGAGAGGGTAAAAAAAGAGAGGGCAAGGAGCAGACGGTGGTCCATAGAGACAGACGAATCATGAATATGTAAGTGGGGGAGGGTGTGAAATGGCCGACTGTTAAGTTGTTTTTCTCGATCCAGTCAGCGAAAGTAGGAATTGCAAGCAGCGACGAGAACGGATCAGCTCGTGACATTCAATGACACGTTTCTCTAGTGTGTGTTTTCGGTCAGTTTCCTTTTGAGAGATCGCTAACGGTCTGAGAGTGTCACTAACGGTCTGAGAGCGTCACTAACGGTCTGAGAGCGTTAATAACGGTCTGGGAATGTATTGTCGACTACCTGGCTATGTTTGGGAAATGTTCGATGATGCGATGGATGACGATAGAGATGAAGGAGGCCAGTGTGTGTGTGTTTGTGTGTATTTCTGCGTTTCTTTAAATGTTTGCGCTGTACGACCACTGCTTCCCTCGTCACAAAATTCTTCCATCTGCACATCTGGGGAGGGTGTGGGCAACACACTCAGCGATGTTTATAGTCGAGCGGGTCGTTGTCACCAGCATCATCAGACAATACACTTGCAAGTCCTGCTGGAGTGCTATGGTCACACTTTAGCAATGAAGACGATAGCTTGTCCATATTTTATAACATACTAGTAGTTTAATTTCAATATTTCTAACAGCGCCCCTCACACTTTTATAGTTTATGTTATATGTAATAAAGAAAAACCCGAGACCTAAGGAACAAATTTATTTTTAGCCTTTCGAATATATTTAAAATAAAAGTGTTAAACAATTTTTAGACATTTTATTTTAAAAATTTTGGTCTTTTTGAATTTTGCTTATCGGGTTTTCCTGCTCTTTCATTTAATTCGTTGTAAAATCTACAAAGTAGGTTACAGGACCACGACAGGGCACACATCCGGGTAGTTTGTAGTGGTGTCGCGTGGCGATGTTGATGATGCTGCACGTTCTGTGAGTCGCAGTGTGGGGCGAACTTTGCGTTCTGCACCGCCCCACGTGACTTATTCTCTACATACAGGTGTACGTACACAGAATACCGAAGTCGCAGTTTTCGGCATGAGGAGGAGATAACCGCGGCAGTGGGGGCCGGTGTGTAGCGCGAGGCGTGGAGTGTCGGCGACAATCTGCGCGATGTGAAGAGAGATAACAGACCAGACCTGCCATACTGAGCCCTTATCGGCCACGTGTGTACACTGAGCTAATCTTGAGAGTCACCCCACCCTACCCTGCCACCCACCCCAGCTCGCATCAAGTGAGACCAGCGCTCAGCAGACTTGAGTTCCGAGGCGAGCACTGTGGTTTGACTGCCAGAGAACATGATGCTCATGTCTGGCTGTGTTCGAACCTAGCGAGGTGTGAACAAGAGTTTTTTGAAATGGTTCTGACCTCGCAGCTATTCATGGCAGTTGTGATTAGTGCGAGAGTAAGAACTGCCTCCTGACACCATCCTTCAGTCGACATCGAGCGTCAGCAACTTCTGTCACCTTCCATCTCGCCGGTCTCTTTGCGACTCAGCGATGAGCAACAAAGACTTTGTACACGACACGGTGATGAACAACAAAGGCTTCCCCACGACTCAGCGACGAGCAGCAAAAGCTTGTGGCACGACCTGCTACAGCGACGACTGGTCAAGACGTTGGAGTTGGGGTTGCGGGACTGCCCCTTGCAAGAGGAAGTGACGTCAGCTCAGGCCAACAGGTACGGTGCTGTACCCGTCCGCTGGAGCAGTGCGCCCGCTGGCATCGACAAGGCACACAGTCAGGATGAAGAGGACGACAACGGCGATGAAGACGAGGACGAAGCTTTTGACGCAAGACAACAACAGTCGAAGGTAAACAACATTGCAAAATGTTCTCGTTACACCTTTCAGTCAGTCAGTCGCCCCTTGATCGGCACCTGTCGTTAGGGGGGAGCACATGGACAGACGTGGCTGACAGGGCCTAACCACTGATGCCCATTGTGGGCGATAGTGAGCAGGTCTTGTACTGGACGACCATCCAGTCTTTGAGAGATCCTGTTGGTGCCCTGGGATTGTTCCAGTCGACAATGCCGACAGAATGTAGCTCAGTGAAGGACTTGCCAGACATCTGGCAGTTGTCAACACAAGCTGTTAGTCGTTTTACTGTTCCTCAGGGACCTACTCCAGTTCCGTACTGTAAAGACAGGTGTTGCAGACCTCACCTCTGTTCCGTCCCATACTGTAAAGACAGGTGTGGCAGACTTTGTACCTCGCCGTGAAGACACTCCCAAGTTTGTTGTACCTTCACTAATGCGAGAAATAGCAGGCAGTATGTCTTATAGTCTGCATCACCAGATACATGTTTACACCTCACAAAAAAAGTTAAAAATATTCAAGGCACTTGCGCTTAGGGAGCTGAATGATGTTTCGTATCAATATTTCCTGTTTATTAATCAGAGTTTTTAACATAAATTGTGTATCAGAGATTTTTTTTATCCTGCTGCGATGAATCATTTAGGAAATAAGATTCTCGAAGAATATTTTCCTGTTGGTGTTTAATCTTCATTTATAATTAAGGATACATGTCCTTACGTAGCCTGACAAAATCTGTGTCAGAGGGAATAATGGCACCTTATATGCGGAACATATTTATCTGGAGATATAGAGGCTTCTTGTTCCCTGGTGCTTGGCTCATTTCAAGGAAGCCATGAGGTTAGAGGAAAAAAGGCGTTTGAATAGTCAGTAATTCTGCCATAGCTGTCTGGTGCTTGCGTGCGCGTATGTGAGAGTGAGTGTGTGTGTGAGTGTGTGTGTGTGTGTGTGATAGTGTATGTGTGTGAGAGAGAGAGACAGAACCCGTGTGTATTGGTGCGTGACACTATGTTACATAAAGATAGATACGACAGGCACAGGGAGCAGAGTGCATCAACAGTCTACAAGGAGGAAACAGGACGGAAGAAAAAAAAAATAAACAAACAAACGAGAGATGAGAGGACGGGGCGTGGCCTAAGTGACGGCGATTTACAAACAACACACCTCGGCTGCTGGTTGTCCCCTGGTCATTGATAAACAACGAGGAGCGCAACAAACACATCATTGTCGGCAGCAGCCATGAAGGCCGCACGATACGAGTGGTCGAGCTGACACTGCGCTCTGTGCATCATGCATCACTGTCCTCTGTAACAACTGACAGTCTCTATAACAAGATGTTTCGCTACCAGCAGTGTTGTATCAAAACAAGTTACTGAGGCAGGAATGTGAACGTCGTTCACTGTCGTTCAACGGAGTTTGCCAAACCCTAACCCCCTCCCCTGCCAAAGCTTAGCATCTTTCCATCTACTCCATAGACCATAGTCACTGTCTCCCACAGAGCAAAGAGAAAGGTGACTGTAAAAGTTCATACTTACACAGGTAAAGTCGTCATCCTTGCCATCAACTAACCGGCAAAGGGAACGAGTTCCATAGGCGGATGTAGGGACGGTGAATGTAATTGGTTCACTGTGTCTAGGTAACGGCATGTGAAAAACAGCCAAACCCTCTTCTTTGTCGCTTACTCTGATGCATCATCTCTTAGTCTACTGTATCATTTTTGCTGAATGGACGTTGAGGGTCTCGAACTCTCAATATTCTGCTCTATAGACGAATGCAATGCCGCCTTGGTCCGGAACCTACCTACCTAGCTGACACCGGGAAAGTAGATGTGGTTACTTACAACAGAACAAATTATAAATGATGTTAACAAGCACTGTTTTCTAGTGTTTTGTTGCTCTTGCTACCTTTATTTTAAAGCACGTAAGAATATTTTTTTTGCCAAGGGCAGTAACGTGTAGGTGACTTGATTGTTGTTGGTATTATCACGGTTATCTCCCTTAGTCTCTTATGCCCATGATCTTTGTGTTCGTGTGGATGGTAAGGGTTTTGCCTGATTGCCATTCGTCGCGAGTGAGTGTGCGTTACGCTTACAAGCTCGAGTAATTATTTTACTAGGATTGTCTTACGTGAAGATGAGTGAAAGGAAAATAAAGGCCTGTCACATGAGACACCAAGTGTGATTACAAATGTATGTATTACTAGTTTGTTTTTGTTATTGAGAATTTGTTCATTAAGACCAAAAATCTTTATAAAATGTGTGGAAGGAAATTTATGAACTCGTGCGTGGACTCTAGACACACGCAGACCACAGAATGTGTCGAGTTCCGCAGAAACCTGAGGTCTGGCTGCGTCTCCTACTCACGCCCTACCCCGGGTGTTAGGGGGAAGAGTTGGCGCAGTGTTGTTCCAACTCGTGAACTCCTGCTTTTAATTAACGGAGCACTTGACATCAAAGGTTCACGAGGCGCTTTTTCCGCGCTGAGTGTAAAATGTTGGATGATGAGAGTCACCTGCATCAAACACATCCACCCTTCACACTTCTCAACCTCAAGCTCTTCATTCACGCTGACTTGCATGGTGATAGGATCGGGTGAAGCGGTCGCATTTACGTCAGACTAATTAATGTTGTCTGTTGTATTTATCTATCCATGCCTACTTCTTTCGTTTTCCTTTGTTGTCTGATGTTCAGTCATTTCTGTCCTTAGCGGTTTCTTCAATTTCTCTTCTTTCCCTCATCTTTTCTTTTCTTTTTTCTTCCCCTCAACCGGTTTGTGTGATGAACTACATTATGATATAGATTACGTATAATTATTAATTCATCTTGAAGCAGCCGTATGGTCCCATGTATTTTTTAATTTTCCCTATAATTACTAGTAATGTCAATTCATCTCGAGGCAGCACTTTAATTACCTGTAATTATGTAAATGACTTTATTATTGGCTTGAGGCAAAGCGAACTTCAACGAAGGAAACAAACTCAAGTGTAAATTTTGTTGCAGGGATGCTCACGCGCCAGAAGAAAGCAGACGTCTGCTGAATTCCGTAGCCGAAGCTGGCGATAATGAGGAAGAGTAAGTAGAGAATTTTTGTTTTTCTTTCTTTTATTATTTTTCTTTGCAGTGTCAGTGTTGCTATTTTGGGGAGGGAGCTGATTTAAAACTGCTTGAACTGTTATTGAAATAATGTACAAGAGTCCAAGACTGTTGGCTGCTGCAATCCCGCCAGGACTGTTTAACATGACAGCGGGACTCAGGCCGCTCACATGAACAGGTAATCCAGGTGAACAAATAAGTTGTGAAGTTTAACAGACAATAAGACAAAGAGACACTGACAGGAACAACCAGCAGTGCGCCTTGTCCACCAACAACACCCAAAAGCCGTTTCTACCAGAAAACATCAAAGTGAAAAATGATCGGTAGATAGAGTGAGCCAGTAAAACGAGCTTCTTTGATGGAAATGTTCGTCTTGGAACGAAGCTTCACTTCGCTGCAGTATACTTACTTACATAAGAATGCCAGCAAATCAAAAGGACCAAAAGTAATTGTATCTTCTCTTTGTTCTCTTGTCATCTCTTACACATTTTTTTCGAGTAGGTAAAGCGATACTGCAACAAAAGGTGTCACCGCTCCACAAATGAAGACATTAAAAACATTTATCATGATCAAAGGGCACTTTAGCTGCTTCACATCGAAATATTCGCCGTCATGATCTTGTTTGCTTATCGTCATCTTCATCATGCGCCATCGTCGTCACATTATCGACTTTGTTGCTCATTGTTTTTCGTCGTCATCGTCCACATCATAATCGAGATGATCGCGGTTTATAAGGGTTTAGAAACCTCCGGTGTATCACAATTAGCAGGTGTTTACTGTCCAGTGTGCTGCTCAGTGTGAGACGCTGGTCGAGCAGTTATATACATCCTATTTTGCATTCAATCTTCATAACAATACATAGAATCATCATAACAATACCCTGAATCGTCATAACAACACACTGTATTGTCATAACACCACACTGTATCGTCATAACAATACAAAGAATTGACATAACAATACACAGCATTGTCATGCCAATACCAGAAGATCAAAGGGTGTATATTACATACATTAACACCAAAATTTTTTAAATTTTAAATGAGCTTCGTGGAATAGTTCTAAAAAAGCATTTTGATGCACGAAACTGCGAGGTGTTTATTTTGAGAAACTGAAGAGCTAATTGTGAGAGGCACTTCTGTGGAAAGGCAGGGTGGCTTCTGGCTATATTTTCCTTTGCGTTGTCAGAGCTTACTTTTATAACTGCATTTTTAGTATTGTGGTCTTTTCATTTTGTAGTCAATGCGGTTTCTGTAGAATGTTTGTTTTACAGGGTGAGGTTGCTAGCCCCACGCCCCAACCCTCCTCCTTCTTCAGGGCTTGGGCCACCAGGTCACCCGGGGAAGGTTCCAGGCGGAGTTCTTTGCAGTCAGTAGTGTAGTAAAATATTTCTTTTAGTTCGCAGTGCAAGTTCGTCTTTTTTTCTGCTGATTTCATACTCATTCTTATTTCGAGATTTTTTCTTTGATTCGTTTTGATTCTACTATTCAGTTACTCCCAGAAAGGTGACTTTCATTTGATGGGTTTCGGGAGTGTGAAACAGATATATAATACACTGAAAGAGGAGATGGGAACAAATAATTATTCGAATGCCAATTTGAATTTTGTGAACGAATTCGAGAGTTTATTTCTGCATTTGAAGTAATATTTACTATCGTAAGTTTACACCAGTTCTAGTAAACAAAGAGGGATACTTAGCTATCACACAGATGATCACGTGACAAAAGGAACCTGCTTTTTGTGTGCACGTTTGCATCAAGACACAAAATAAGGCGGGTGACACTTATCTAGCAGTCTCAAGGAACCTCCAAATCAAACAAGGGGCCGAGAAAGACGATAGTTAGTGTCAGGCAACCTCTTCTCACAGTTATTGGCGTCTTGACAAGCTGTGTGGTCGGATGCACCAACACCTAGTAGGCGTGAGGGTGTGGTAGCAAGTTGCTTCAAACTCTTGAATCCAACCGAAATTGCTTGTTTGTTTCAAATATCCAACGAAGAAAGCAATCCAGAATTTATTCTCATATTTTTCAAATTATCAATGAACTGTAAATTTCTACGTTGAAGGTCTTGACGAACTGCTTTAAACAAATACCACATAAGGACATACTTCTAGATGCGCACGTGCTTACTTTGACCCTTCACTCGCATCTCCGCAATCACACGCTCCAGGTCATTCAGATTATATGTTAGATCGAGTGACTCGCAGCTCACGATTGCATAAACCACAAGAGTTTGAAATAACGCCTTCTGGAGTTTGTTAGAATAATAATAATACCCTCCCCCCCACACACACACACACACAATAACCTACGCGACTTGCAAAACTAACGCCCCGCGGCTTCTACTGTACAGTCTGCATTTACCGAACATAAAAGGATGTGCACGAGCTGACTGTGTCTATAAACAGAACTCAATCCGTTAAACTCATGTACGCACCCTCAAGGAAGTAAATACCTCAGATCACGTGCTCAGATGATTCATTCAGTAAATTTATGCTTGAGCGAGCATTTGTTAACCTTTCTTATGTATCTGTTACACACACAAAGTACGAATTCCGGTGATGGTATATAGCGAAACATTCCCCATCACTATTACCACAGCTCTCATAAATATGACAGAACCTGAGAAAGTTGTTCTCATTTGTCGACCAACTGTAAGAATATGAATAAGGGTAAAAAATTCGAATGATAGCAGCCAGGACATACCAACAGACCCTGGACAAAGTCCAGAACCAAGCACTGAGAACAACCGATAGAAAAGATGGAGCGGATAATAACCCTCATCCCCATCTTAGCGAGAAAAGATAGTGCAGGGAGCTAGTACAAGCACAGTAGAGAGGGAGACTGCTGAGACAACACCAGAAAGGACTGCCTGAAGAAGTAGACAGTCAAGTCCCCTATAACAGGGGTGGGCAAACTTTTTTGTTGCGAGGGCCGCATTGCTGGGTCATGACTAGTCCGAGGGCCGCACCTTGTAATTGAATACAAAACGACGTAAAATCGCCAAATTGTAAACAAACGCATTTATTTAATAACGAGCACATGAAATATGTAACACTGTAGGAATAAATATAAAACCAGAATGAACAACTTAACACACACAATTTAATGAGAAAAATGTTTTTGAATACAATTTTGCTGAACAGTTCTTTTAAAATAACGGAAATGATTGGCCAGCTGCCTTCTTTCCACTCTCACTTCTACAACTCAAAGGCCTTGTACCACTCAAAACTACAGTCCCAGTCGAACGTTCCAGAGGTTATGCAAACGTAGTCTCAACCTTTATTTGTCCCCTCCTCCACCCGTGGACCAGACTTCCTAGTCTTGTTAAGGGTAACTGTGTGTGGGTGTGAGCGCGCGCGTGTGCGTGCGTAAGTACGCTGCGACGGTTTGTGTGTGAAGGTGGGTACGCACGCATACATCCCTCCCGCACTGTCTGGTCATGACCTTCCTAAGTTGGTCACGCCGCTTCGTAACTCAGGTGTTACTGGTTACCGGCGAGACAGTTCAAGGCCATTACGTACGCAGCAGGCGTGGGAAGGGACTAAGCGTAACTTGTTTTCGGTAATATTTTTTTTGTGTTGCCAAAGGACTTCTGCGGGCCGCAGAGAACCACTTGGCGGGCCGCATCCGGCCCGCGGGCCGCTATTTGCCCACCCCTGCCCTATAATGATCCCTTTCCCTAAAAAGACACAGAGAACCACTTTTCCATCTGTACCGAAGTTCCCTATTTTACAAAAATATTAAATGTCTAAAACTTCGCATTGGATACCCTCACACTGTACAGTGATATTGGAGGCAATGATCAGGCTGACAGAATGCCAAAACTTTGGGCTGAAGACAGGTATGGCGAAAACAGTCTCAGCCTAACAGATGAAGACCATCATCAAGGCTTTGCACAGACCACCTCATCCACCATCATCTTTCTAGATTAGACCAGGTGATACTTTTCCGTTTAGGGACAGGGCACAACAGACTGCATGCAAGCTACATCTGGTGTCATTCCCAGTGTGCTCCCGCATGGATACAGAGCAAACTATACGGAGCATACCCTACTGGAACCGTAGTAATGAAGAGAAAATAAGTCGTTTCCACAGGCCAAAATGTGGAACATAAGGAAATGCGTCTTGTGTCCAAAGTTGTAAATCGGTGTCCAGACTCGGTGTCTCCAAGAGTAACCAAGGCAAGAACAATATTTCAATCGACCGCACTGTGCTTTCAGTCTTGTGCATCGGCTTTTTACATTTGTGTAATCTCTTGTGCGATAACTGCACGCTATCTGTAATCTAATGACTAAATACAGCGTTAGACGCGAAGACCACTTACCCTCCACCGCGACCAAGCGGGTACTGGAGGTCACGTGGCAGCGACCACAACTCTGCTCGGTGACAGGTGACAGAGTGCTGCTAGAGTTCTTCCCCTTCTTCCATTCGCAAACATCGCTTCTTTCGAACGACAAACGTTATCGTTACGAGTTGTGACTGTTAAGCCGCACAAGCAGATTTGAGACATATATGCAGTGGTTCCATGGGTTTGAAATTATTTAAGAAGTCGAGATCTAAATGTTTGCAAAAAGTAGCTACTTGAAACTACTCCTGACACTGACGACGACATTTGTTCACTAATTGCAATCATTATTTACCGCTAAACAGCTTTCGCATCTCATTGCTAATGACGACTCTTCTTTAGATCTGCTTGCTTCGCTATGAGGCAGCTCAGCCAGTGATCTAGTTTGTCCTTAAATCTCACACCACCAGTTGGGTTCAGCTTCAGCCACCATTGTGACACTGACAGCCCTACCTCGCTCGCTCGCGCCCCTCCCCTACTCGGGCCCCGACTCACCCTTTTTCCTTTCTTCACGAGCCGTGACTTCCGTCCCCAGTAGGCGAGATGATGCAGACACTTTATGTCACTCGTTAGCGCACCTTCGGAGTGGCTGTGCAGGGCCTGAGGACAGGAGCACGACAGTGCGTGCAGTCAGCGCCAGTCGGAGTTCATCGGGCATAACGACGACACAGGGTTGAGCTGTTGTCACACTGCAGTCGCGCGGCATGGTCGCTGAATGAACACGAAGACATGTTCTCAACCTGAAGGAGTTACTGGCTCACTGTTATTCGGGATTATGATCATTTGAACCGTTAATATTTAACCAGTGAAACGAACGATACAAACTTACCTGATCAGATGGAAGATACTGTAAAAGAAATTCCAACAGACACCTTTGACTTCGGGTACTCGGACAGCGAGTCGGATACAGAGCCAAACGCCGATGACAAGTAGGTGGATTTGAGCTTGAATTATACATCTAGAAACTTTATGTGGATAATTCATAACAGTTAAAAAAAAGGAGAGTGGGGTAGGAAAGCGTCATATCTCACGGCTGGCCGTTGTTTAAATGCTCTTGTTATCAGGTGGGTGTGCTTTTGACACTAACCTGAATTATGTTGTACTGATGTATTTTGTTACGATACAGTGGTAGGAAGAGCGCCGTGCCTGCTTCCAATGCTTTCCTTTTTTCAATAAGTGTAACTTTCATTAGAATGTGCTGTTGCACAGTATTAGTGCATTTGTGTAGAGCTTATATATGTCTGTTAATTTTAATAAATGGCTATTCAAATTGTGCCAGACTAGCCACACTCTGTTAAATGTCGACTTTTTTTATGTGTGAAAAGCAGGGTGAGTGTGGCTTTGACTGGGGAACCATTCTATATAATCCCACTATTTAATATTATACCTCATTATTTGGATGCCTTATTCATGACATTAGGATTTCTAGAAATTTTAATTATATTTTTGCAAATACAAGATGCATTTATTCAATACAGTGTTAAAGTCTAGCAGAAAACCATATTTATTTTGAGGAATCATTTAGTGGATCTTTTAATGAGTTGCTTTTTTCGTCATTGACTTGCAGAAGTACAATACGAATTCAGTGCAGAAAATTTATGTACCTTGTCATATAAATTTGTTTGTACATCCTGTGGCTTTTTTCCATTCACTTGGAGCTTGCCATTCAGAACACACGAATTTTGTTATTAAACAGTTTCTGCTTATCTTTTAAGTAGAAGTTGCGCACTGTGTTTCACCCATAAGTTTAAAAGTATTTTGGTATTTTGGTAGATTCATTTGTAATACCAAAGTGTTCTTTAGTCCTGACACAATCCCCTAGGTACATTCAGTGTGTCATTCCTAAGATCTGGTGGGCTTAGACCTGCCACAGGTATATTGTTCTTTCTCTTCATGTGGCACCTGTGATTACAGGGCAGCTGCTTTGCCTTAGCTGTTGACTCCATGAAGACACCAATCAATTCACCTCCTCACCAGGCAATAATTTATGCAGCATGTAGTTACTGTAGTGTCTGCTCATAAATACTCTGTGAACTTATCACTCGCATTCCCTTACCTAAAAGAAAAGGATACCTTGGGTATGCATAATTACAACTGTTTCTCCTCAGTGACTTAATGCAAATTTTTGTATGGAGTCATGTTTGCGTTAATGGGCCATTTGATATTATGGTGTAATTAAGTCAAAGTTTGAAAAAAGTCAGTTCGTCCTTTAGCATAAATGTTATAAATGTACTTATTGAATAAAATATCCACTATCTTTATATCCTCAGACCGGTTTTTCAGTTGTGGCAAAACTCCCATTCTTATACTTATAATAATATCCTGTTTGTTCTTGTCAAGTGTGGGACCAGTCAAGTTCTTCACTCATGAGCTTTCTATCCGGGGCCGGCTTCGTCGAGTTTTTATCAGGAATCCCAGCACACGTAAGTCACATTTTTGTAAGCTTTATAAATCTAAATATTCGGTAATCTGTTGTGTATCAGGTGTTCTGCTTGATAGTAATCTGTATCTGATTTAATTGTTTGGCATTGCTGCAAGAGTTAGATAATGTAAATGATATTAAATTGAGATATGAAGGTAAGGGATTTAATGCATTCTCAGGTGTCCAGAGCTGTCATTCTAAAGGTTTGAGGTCTGCATCCCTTAGTTGGTATTTCATTTCTTAAAGATCTTCAGACTTGTACCTTTTTCCTCTTTTTCTCTGCGGCATGATCTTTCTTTCTTGCGGTGGATATATGTGCGAGCACAAAGAAATCCCCTAGACATTAATCAAAGGAAGAGTGGGCCATAGGCCATTGGGCTAAAAACATGAAAACTTGGGAGACAACTGTACTGTGTTAATGTATCACCTAGAAAAGGTCATTCTTACCCAGACAAATATTTGACCAAGTTTTTATATAATGGTGTATAAACATTTTCCAAATTTAGTCAAATTCTTGTCCATAATTGAGTGTTTAGGAAAGGTTTGTAACTGTTAGACTGGAACTGGTGACTGCAGACTGATTTCTGCATCAGAGAACAAGTACAAGCAGGCTTCTCTTTCAAGTGTTCTTTAAAGAACCAGTGGGGTGTACAATCTTTTCTCATGATTGTGTAGAGCTTAGTGCAAGATGCGACTTCCCCAAATGCTCCAGATTTGGGGAAATACTATCTTGCCCTATGCTTTACTCAGTCATTAGAAAAAATGGTACCTCTCTAGTCCTTTTAAAAGAGTTGAATGGCAAAGATCGGTCATTTTTTATGTTAGATTTAAGTGCTGTTCCACAATTATTGTTTGCAGATTAAATACATAAAATCAGAGTACACCATAAAGAATGATGTACCATATATATATGTACAAATCTAATTTTCGTGTTCATTTTTAAAAAAAATCAACTTCAGTCTGAAATTTTCAAGGTTAAAAAAGTTTTACTTTCAAATCAGTCTAAAAATATATTTTTAGTGGTAGACTGTGATAATATTTGTGTTAGTGAAGTGAAAGAAATGTGAATTAATCTTTTTGTGCAATTATATTTTTTTTACAGAGTGGCAACAATTTTTATAATGTGCATGTAGAATGTAGATATAAACAGGGAGGTCTTTATAAATTATATTTGCAAGATTCCTACGTGTTATTAATATCTCCGTACTTAACGTCTCAGTACTCTTTGTGATAGCAGATGTCTCTCTTTTGACAAGTGTATGTGCATGCATGCACGTTTTTGGTGCAGAAGCATGTGTCCAAGCATATGGGAGTATGATAGCAAATGATTTTGTATCTATTGCTATTATAATATTTAGCCACAAAAGATTCCAAATAAATGCTTGATGCCTAAACTGCAAAATAATATTTTCAAAAGAAAACCTTACAACTGACTACCTGCTAACAAAAGGACTATTAGAGTTGTTACACAAGGTATATTGTGAGGAAGAAAGGATGTTTAAATTACGGTACACAAGAGAGTCTATGCTTTGTATGGGCTGCTTGAAATTAGATTTTGGATTGAAACTTTAAATGTGAAAATATTTGTGTGTTTTATGGTGTATATTGAGTTGGCAAGGAACCCTGACAATTGTGAATGTATTATTAGGAGTTGGATGAACTACATCCTTGCAGGCTCTTGATTGTCAACAGTCCCATCAGCAAACTTAACCACAAACGCGGAAGCTGCATTGTCCCCAGCAAATAAAGGATGTTTTCAAGCAGTGTGCAGTGCCATCCATGTTTTGTACTCTGTGTTATGAGGCGGACAGTAAACTGACGTTTTGCGAGGTTCGTTGTCAACGGTCAGCATTTAAACAAAATTTTAATGAAGAAAACAGGCGAACAAACTGACAGTCAAAACGAAACATTTAAGCGACGTTCTGACAGACAGACAAACAGATAGACACGAGTGACAGCTATTCACGCTGTGATGTCAGCGCGCGCTCTGTCAGTCGACCACGCGCGTCGTCCAGTCACGCCTACTTTCACGCTGATGTGTTCGTGTGTGTGCATGTGCGTTAGGATGTCCAGTAGTCTACTGCTATAGCATCATGGTGTTGAGTTGCGCCGTTATTCGGGGTGTATTCATGATATTGTTTGCAATGATGCTTTTTACTTTGGCGCATCGCGAGGGGCGGTGGTGGTTGATGGAAGTGCCGGCGGGCAGCTCGTGGCGCACGGTCTGCTTCTGCCAACTCGTGTCACACGTATAGTTTCATTTCTACACCCTAGAAATCAGAACGTCCAAGCAGCTGGTATGCTTCGTGATGCCTGCAGCTATTGCTGCACAACAGGAAATGTGAGCGACTTGCCATTTCGCAGACGTTTTTTATTTTCTTTGTACGAGGAGCCTCTTGCAGCCATTTCCCACGCGCAGTGACGGATGGCATACGCGGCTGAAGTTAGGCTGATGCAGACTTCACACGGTTGTTTCAAAATTATAATCGCTTGCGGAGACAGCTGGAGGAGACAGACCTGCGACTCTAGTGCCCACAGATTTACGGCGGTCATATTTATATACCTGTATTTACAGACCAGGGTAGTGTCACTGGTGGTAAATGTCACGGTAATAATGATACAGGGTACACGGGTGGTCACGAACTACTGTGTACACGCGTACTCATTCTCACGTGTGTATGTCTGTCTGTGTGTCTGTACACCTCATTCTCACGTGTGTATGTCTGTCTGTGTGTCTGTACACCTCATTCTCACGTGTGTGTGTCTGTGTGTGTGTATATATATATCGTTGAGACTAGTGCGTGTACAGACAGTTTGTGCATGCATGTACAGTGTAACGACATTTAAGTGCGTGTGCACGCGCGCGGAATATGAGGAGCTATAAGGAGACCTACTATAGATGCGTGTGTTTAGGGATGAGATGAAAATGTAACAGAGTCTGGTTCTTTGTAAGTTTAGAAGACGTACGTAGTTTCCCTTATTTCCATCGTCACTTTATTTACAAACACTTGTTTGCCTTGTAACCCTGCACGCGGCACAGCTAGCACGACTGCTATACAGTATTTTCACGTGCACAGGTAGAAGCTAAGCATGTTCTCGGCTAACAGCGTGATACCTGGAGTGCAGGTAAATACATCGTCTTTTGTTGGCGGACTTTGCTTCAAACAAACTGTTAAGTCAGAAGAAATTAGCCCCATTGTCGCGTGGCAGAGGAAGTGCAAACATCAAGAGCGGCCGTGACTGTTGTGTCCAGTTAGTCCCACATGTAGCAGCTGAGTCCACTTTGCCTGTAGTACCATATGATTCAGGGAACCCTGCTCAAGGGTTCACCAGCAGCTGAACGTGCAGTTTTAAGAGGAGTGCATTAGACTGTGACTGTGTCTGAATCTGACCTTAGCCAGATGTTTTTTGTTTTAGAAGTCTGGAATGTAAGCTATACAAAATATCTTTCTTTTAAATGAAGTTCTCTCATCAATTTAATCTATATATTTTTTCATTAAGCAGGCTGGTATGGCAGACATTATAGGATGGGGTTCTGTTTAACAAAGCGTGGGTATCAGGTTTCACCTAATGTGGCTTGACACCAGTTAAAAAAAAAAATTAATCTCAAACTAGAAACCTTGATGTAATTGTGGTCTTGTTGAACAAAAATGCTGTCACATGAGCAGGCGTGAATATGCAGATATGAAGGTGCATCAGAATGTGTGGTTATGCGAGAACTGTTTACTGGGTAGGGGTAGGGTGTCTACTCTTTGAGGAATGAGAGGAAGTGCACATTTTTATTATCATTTTTCATGGTTGGTTACCTGTCTGTCATGATGGTTTACTTGTTGCTATCAGCAGTTGACAATGCATTACCCAAGACAAAAGCAGCTGCTCCTAAACTCTGATGTGGCTTAGACATTTAGACTTGGAGCAAGTTAACTTCATTTGTAAATGAGCTAGCAGTCTCCCATACACATGAACAAAGGAAATAAAATATATTTATTGATTTGTTTGTTTTTTTTTTTAACATTGTTTCTTTTCTTGTCTTCTTTCCTCGCAGATGTATCCATTTCAAACAAAATATATTTTCTGATGAACTGAAAATATAAATGGCTTTACTGAATGTTTATAGAGCAAAGGCCAGTATGATGCTCAAATATTGGCTTTGTAGTAAGTCTATATGGTTGTTTTGTGTAGGCATATATTTTCATTGCTGGGAAAATGCTGAAGTTTGCATGTCTTCAATGTTGTTTTTCTGACAGATGATAGCAGCTCTGGCTACTTAAATCACTTTGGGTTTTTTTATATTTTTGTTGCAGGTTTAGCCAGCACTTTTTTTGATCTCATTGTCAAGGTGCTTGTGTGTGCAGTCTATGCACTCCGGGTTATACTCGATGACTCCAGTAATTATGCATGGTTAGTGTCATTTTTCTTCTTAAAACAATGACAAACAAATCACTTAAACATGACATCCATCCCCACGAAAATTATTTTCAATATGCTTGGTGCTTTCATTGGGCAGCAATACCAAAACTAAATGTCATTCTGCTAAAATTATACTTTTAAATGAGATAATTATCTTGCTTTAGAAAAGAAAACCATTGGCACTAATTCAGCTGGTCCACATAGTCTCTCTTTCACTGCTAATATAGTTGCTACTTAGGTCCGAAGACCACGGTGGGATACTGTAGTATATTATTTGTACATTTTTGTAATATTTCAACAACAAAATTACATTTATGGTAGAATAATATGCAATAGCAAATGTGGAGTCACCTTGCTGGAATGACAAGATTTAACCCTTACTAGCTAATGGCTGTGAACTGGGTCAGGAGGATGCATAGTTTCTGGTCGCATTCTGAGGGGGACAGACAGAGGACAGAGGGAGGGCCCTACTAGAAATACAAAACTTGCAGCTGGAGGAAATACTGAGCATGGCATGGAATACACTCAGCCTGATGGAGAGCCCGATAGATGATCAGGAGACTGAGACTTTGTTATGGTGAGGGGTCACAAAGTACTCTCCTTGGGCTTAAAGGGAACTCAGTAGTTAGCACCTTGCAGCCTCAGGTTTACTATGACAAATTACTGTCGTGCCCTTCTTTAGTCTTGATTGTGTCCAAACATATGTTGTAGTAGGATTGGAGATTGCACTAAAGAAGTTACAAATATAACATGAATGAATTGGAATGGGTATGTAGATGTGTAAGAATTGACGTGAAGTGATATCTGCATTCTGATGAAATATTCATGGAGAGAAGAGTGAATGAATGCAGACATACTGCATGCATGGGTTAGTGAAGTTACAGTGTATGAATGATTTTAAGTGTCAGCTAAAAATTTCTCCTAGGGAGAGGCCTTGTGAGTGTTAAATGTCACTCTTAGTCTGTTGTTCCCTTTCACCATGTGTCTCTGTTCTAAATGTATCATATACTTTGCTAACTTATTTTCTTCTTTTCCTCTCTCATTTATGTAGGTATGCTAGTGTATGCATATATGTTCATGTACAAAGGTGCCTTTAAAAAAGCAATAAACATTATATTAAAATATCAAAATTTTTGTTTATAAAATGGAGAAAATATATCATTAGAAAAAGAATAATTGTTGGAATTAACATATCCTGTGTCATTGATTTTTTTGTTTCCCTTTGACAGCAATGGCTCACCTTGTCACAAATCTGATAACACTTCTTCTGAAAGTGATGGTGATAACATGGTCTTCTCCACTGCCAACATCAACTGGTATGCACACCAAGCTGGGAGAAGAGAATGCTGTATGCTAGTTAGGGAGTAGGGGGGAAGTGAGAGGGCTGGGGTGTGAAGGTAAGTGCACTTTCTTTATGTAAAGGAATAGCAATCGGGACATGGAAGGTTTGTATGCTCCATAAGTGTGGCCAAGTGCATGAGCTCTGTCAAGAGCGTAAGAGGTATGACTGGGATGTTGTGGGGCTGGCTGAAATGCATTGGCAGATGGAGTTGCTCTTTAATCATAGGCTGTTCTACATTGATGAGATGAGGAGGCGCCATCTGGGAGTTGGCTTCCTCATCCACGAAAAAATGCCGGAATCAGTAATAAGCTGGTCTCCAGTTGAGGGCAAGAGACGTGTGGGAAAACAGAAAGTTGTGGCTGGGTAATGCACAAGAGTGGACATAGTTGACTAGGTGAGTTGAGCAGCGTCTGGATGATTCAGAGGCGGTAGGTTAAGCAGAATCTCAGCTCAGACATGTTCGCCTACGAAGGGGTGTAGCAGCATCATTGTGCTCTAAAAGTGTAAAATAACTATGACACCTAATTGCAGTTTGATTAGAAGAGGGGTGGGAGAGGGAGAATTAAAGAGTTTACATGATTATTTTTGCAGATACTCCATTAGTGATATGGGAAATGACAATTTAGTGCAGAGAAAGTGAACAGGTTCAGTCCTTGAAACACCTCGGCTGGACCCTAACCAGTGACGGTTGTAGTGCGGAAGATGTTCGTTGCTGGTCGGCAGCGGCAGTGACGAGACTTAACAGAATTTGGATCAGCAAAAAGATCTCGTTTGCTACCAAATTCAGGCTCTACAAGTCTCTCATTGTCCCAGTCATGCTGTATGGCTGTGAGTCTTGAACGTTGCTAAGAGACCATGAATGCTACAGGAGAATGCTTCGTGTCTCCTGTAGCAAGGAAAAGATGAACTATTTCGTGCACAACCGGGTTCGCAGTCTGGTGGGTCCCCAGGTGCCTGTTCTCACAGTCATAAAGCGGTTCAAGATAAAATGATTCAAACACGTCATTGGACATGCGGGCACGTGTAAGTTAGCTTTGCAGGGTTTCTCTGAAGGCGAGAGTGGCATGGGAAAACAGAAAGTTGTGGCTGGGTAACGTACAAGAGTGGACTGGTAGTTCACTAGGTGAGTTGAACAGTGTCTGGATGATTCGGAGGTGGTTCGTTAAGCGTAATCTCAGCTCAGACATCATGTTCGCCTACGAAGGGGTGTAGCAGCATTATTGTGCTCTAAAAGTGTAAAATAACTATGACACATCATCGCGGTTTGGTTAGGAGAGGGGTGGCAGAAGGAGAATTAAAGAGTTTACATGATTACTTTTGCAGATACTCCATTAGTGATATGGGAAATCGACAATTTAGTGCAGAGAAAGTGAACAGGTTCAGTCCTTGAAACACCTCGGCTGGATCCTAACCAGTGACGGTTGTAGTGCGGAAGATGTTCGTTGCTGGTAGACAGCTGTGACAGCGGCAGTGACGGAGACTTAACAGAATTTGGATCAGCAAAAAGATCTCGTTTGCTACCAAATTTAGGCTCTACAAGTCTCTCATTGTCCCAGTCATGCTGTATGGCTGTGAGTCTTGAACGTTGCTAAGAGACCATGAGTGCTACAGGAGAATGCTTCGTGTCTCCTGTAGCGAGGAAAAGACGAACTATTTCGTGCACAACCGGGTTCGCAGTCTGGTGGGTCCCCAGGTGCCTGTTCTCACAGTCATAAAGCGGTTCAAGATAAAATGATTCAACACGTCATTGGGGACATGCGGCTATGTGTAAGTTAGCTTTGCAGGGTTTCATTAGAGGCAAGAGAGGTGTTGGAAAACAGAAAGTTGTGGCTGGGTAATGCACAAGAGTGGACGTAGTTGACTAGGTGAGTTGAGCAGCGTCTGGATGATTCGGAGGCGGTAGGTTAAGCAGAATCTCAGCTCAGACATTTTCGTCGACGTAGGGGTGTAGCGGCATCATTTTGCTCTAAAAGTGCAAAATAACTTGACACCTCATCGCGGTTTGGTTAGGAGAGGGTGGCAGAGGGAGAATTAAAGAGTTTACATGATTAATTTTTGCAAATACTCCATTAGTGATATGGGAAAACGACAATTTAGTGCAGAGAAAGTGAACAGGTTTAGTCCTTAGAACACCTCGGCTGGACCCTAACCAGTGACGGTTGTAGTGCGGAAGATGTTCGTTGCTGGTCAGCTGTGAGCGGCAGTGACGAGACTTAACAGAATTTGGATCAGCAAAAAGATCTCGTTTGCTACCAAATTCAGGCTCTACAAGTCTCTCATTGTCCCAGGCATGCTGTATGTCTGTGAGTCTTGATCGTTGCTAAGAGACCATGAGTGCTACAGGAGAATGCTTCGTGTCTCCTGTAGCGAGGAAAAGACGAAACTATTTCGTGCACAACCGGGTTCGCAGTCTGGTGGGTCCCCAGGTGCCTGTTCTCACAGTCATAAAGCGGTTCAAAATAAGATGATTCAAGCACGTCATTGGACATGCGGGCATGTGTAAGATAGCTTTGCAGGGTTTCTTACAAGAGTGGACTGGTAGTTCACTAGGTGAGTTGAACAGTGTCTGGATGATTCGGAGGCAGTTCGTTAACCGTAATTTCAGGATGAAGGAGAGGTCTTGGGGGTGGGAGACTTAAAGAGATTACATGGTCAATATTGAAGCTACTTTATTAATAATATTGAAAATGATAATTTAATGCAGAGAATCTGAACTGACTACAGACAGGCATTATATCTACAACACAATGAACTATGTAGTGTCATAGTTTTCTAAAGCGTGAAGCCCTACAATAAGGGTCCGTACCATTAAATAACATGACACCAGGTAAGTGTTGCTGTAATGGTCACTTGCACTGAGATGATGTGTGTGACAGGTATTTTTTGGTCTAGGTGTACTGGTCACTTGTACTTGATGTGTCACAGGTATGTGTTGGTCTGGGTGCACCGACCACTTGCACTTTGGATTGTGGAGTTGGTTTTAGCAGCGATGACCTTACTCAAAGATCTGCTTTTTATCTACATTGCTACAAAGGTAATGAAACAACTATTTTTCATAGGCTGTGATGTAGGTTACAGAAATTAAACCTAAAATCATATTCCATATTTTATGTGAGAATGTGTATGAGAGAGAAAATCATCAGGGTAGAGAAGTACAAGAGATGCTGCAATTGCAAACCACTGACCTCGCCATATCTTGTACATACATGATACAAAATGATACGATACCAGTGTATTTTTGGCATACATGGAGAAAGTGCTGCTCACTTTCAGCTGTCTTAGGACAAAAGGGGCAGCTCAAGCATTCTGAGTATATTAAATAGTAATGCCTCTAATGGCATGTAAGCACAGCTATGCCCATTTCTGAATTGTATCAAAGTATCACTTATGCCTGAGTTACTTTAGAGGCCTCATTAATAAATGCACTTGTTACCTATTCCTTTAGGGTCATCGGCTAGAGCAAGTACTGACATCAGGGTTCCTACTAGAGATTGTATGCTCTGTTCCAATGCTGGCCACGGTGGGTTTTTCATCTTAGATCTTGTGCTCTTTTTTTTATTTTTGTTTATTTCTATATTGTTAGCTTCTTATTAGTATTTAAACATAGCTGTTTTATTATTTGAGGATTTTGTTTTAAAAGATAAATACAAAGATATTCTCAGTTCTTGTTATTTGGTTCCTCTTCACGTTTTCTATATTTGGTTTTATTTTTCATTAGTACTGTTGTTTATTCTTTTATAGTTCATGTATTGTTTTCCTGTCCTGTGTTTACTGTCCATGTTTCGTTCTTGTTCTTAGGAGCTAAGAGCATGCTCCTTAGGAATGTTAGTATGCGCTTTAGAAATTTTGCATTCATAATTGTTAGTATTAAAGAGCCCTCTAGCCTAAAGGCTGGGCAGTAAACATAAGAGGTTCCAGGGCATGGAATGGCTTACAGACTGAGTGAGGTTTAGGAGGACTTACCCACTAAGAGAGAGGTTTAGGATGGCTTACTCAGAGACCATGTAAACAGGGTTTCAGATGCTACTTACAGGTAGCAGATTTACCCAGCTTGGAAAGGATAATAGGTGATTAAATGCTTAATGAATACAAGCCCAGGCTGTGGAGCTCCTGTTACAGCTATGCTCAAATATATCTATTCCTCTTCGTGCATCAGGTTGCACATAAGGCCTCTACCAAAGTCCGCCACCGATGTCAATCAGCTGAAACCCACTCCAGTGACCCCATGTCCAGCCCTTTCCTTTCATCCCCCTTTCTACTGTTCTTTTCGCTCAAATATATCATGTTTATTAAATATGTAAATGGAAATCATATGGATAGCACTCTTCTATATGATTTTATTCATAACAGCTATTTTTTAAATCTTTAGGCAGAAGCTAATGGTATGTTTTTATAACAGTATATGGGTACATAACAACGAACCATTTCTTTTTTTTTTTGCAGGTGACCTATCCACCACTCTTGCAGAATTTATTTGTACCAACATTCCTCAATTGCTGGCTTGCCAAGCGAGCTCTGCACAGAATATTTGTAAGAATTTTGCATTAGTTTAGCTGATTCCATTTGTGCTATACAAATGCATGATTTTGTAATAACTTTAGCATTTTTGAAGATAACTGATGTAAAATTTAAAGGGAATGCCTTAAAGGTATTAAGTTTGGTTAGTAGAAATTAAAATGACAGAATTTAAAAGTGTAAGGTAGATGTTGAAAGTGAAGACTGTGGCTTAAAGGCAGAACTTCTTGTGGGCGTTTTTTAAAATGATTTTACCCATGTGAGGGAAGGTAGGAGTACACGGTGCTGCATTTTACAAGTGTTCAGTTTTCCCTAATTGCTACCCCAACCTGGAGGCGTGGTGGAGATCGCATGTGGTGCCGACTACTTTAGCAATAAAACTTCTTTCTCAACCAAGTACTTGCTGTTGGCATTTAGACAGCTGAAGAGAAACAGTTTGCAACTAAACATGCTGTCAGGGTTAGGACCGACAATTGAATGTATTCTCCATAAAATAGAGAGAAAAATGTTTGTAAATATGAACACACTATTTACAGGCATAGGAAAGTTATCATTTACATTATAGAAATGTTCTGTTTAATTTCAGAATGATCTGCATTTGACCAGGCAAAGATTCCAGACTATCTCTGTCACCTTATCACAACAGATGATACTGTTGATAGCAAACCTTTTATGCCTTGTGTTTACCACGTGAGTAAACAGAAATATTATTTCAACGTAACAGTTGAATCGTTAATCTACAGTATAGAATGTCATCCATATATCCTTGGCTGGGCTTATGATGGCATTAAAAACCATGTTCTTTCACTGCATACCACTTGAAGAATATGTAGCTATAAAAAGTAGAACATGGCATTCACCTGCCAGCAGTGGAAATCTAAAACAAATTATTTGTGTCTTTAGTGCAGCTGTCTTTGCTGTACTTGTCACCGTACTGAAGGCGCAGGCCTTCACTTAGCGGTGCCATGTTTCAGCAGCACTGAACTTCAATCCTTGCACCATTTTGAAGCTTCTTATCCCTTCTGCCTATTGTGGATTTTTTTCTGATAAATTTACAATTTTAATTTTACTTTATTTAAAATCCTCAAATGTGAAGATCTTAAAGGACAGGTAGCCCCCTGAAGTATGACATCTAAGTCTCTTTTGTTCATTCAGGATATGTGGGATCCAACACATACAGAGAGGAAGTGCTAACTCTCCACTGACCTTATTTGAGTCCTTTTACTTTGTCATCGTAACATTTTCTACTGTTGGTTATGGTGATATTTCCCCAGACATTTGGCTTGGACAGTTCTTCATGATTCTCATGATGGTTGTGGCATTATCATTTGTTCCAAGACAGGTAATGGTTTTCCAAATTCCAGGCATGTTTACTTGTCATTTAATCTGAATAAATGTTGTAAAGGGAGGTGAAAAATAGGTATTTGTGCCTATACACATATTTATGTGCCTGTGTTTGCATGAATATGCATATTTCTCTGTATGCATATAAAGGTTATGCATGATGGAAAGTCTTTAGGATGTTTTTGTAAGGCAAGATGCACTTTTTCCTTATAATGTTTTATGATGATGTTTTTTTTTCAAGATTGAAGGCCTAGCTTCAACATGGCTTGAGCGACAGAAGGTAGGAGGAGAGTATAGTGTGCGGACTGCCTCTCGCAACAAACATGTCATTGTTTGCTCCACAAGCCTCACACAGGAAACTGTCATGGACTTCCTCAATGAATTCTACGCTCACCCTAAACTTGAGGTAACTAACAGCATGCATTTTGACTGTCTGCATTTTGTATTTTATTACTTTTTAGGATGACTGCTCTACATTCATTAAACCAACGGAAATTGTCAACTGCCATACGTGATTTTGGCTAAATGCAGATTTTATTAGTTGCTGTCTGTTTTGAAAACACTTTCCTCTAAAAGCCTGCTACAAATATGAGTGATGGTGGTATTTATATGAAAATATATGTGAAGTATGTTGTTGAAGTTGCAAATTGGATGCTGCACAGAGGATACAGCATGCTAAGATCTTTTTTCTCTTCTTGCATGCAGCTGATGAGCAACAGGTACTGTTTATTAGAAATATTGTTTTTCGCCCAAAGCAGTGAGTCTGGCTTTGTTTTAAAGCTTATGATGAGTTCTTGTAGTTCTTCAAGAATGATGATATTTGTGTGTGGGTATGAGTACTTGCAAGAACAGGCAGGCTGGTCTTCATATTTTTATAATATAAAGCCTAATATCCAGAAGCTAATACTGACATATCCGTCAGTCCAACATGTTTTTAAGAGTGATATCTCTCATAATAAACTGACAACCAGATATTATGCCCATATAAAATTAGCTGTATCTTTGTTGCCTTTGAACCTTCTGAAAGGATGAGAAAAGTGCCTGAAAGGAAAGGTGATAGCAATTAGCATACTGCAACACAAACTGATGGCTAGGTGTGGGTGATGTCACTTGGGGCCCCTGCTGTGGACAGAAGAGCTAATAAAGGAGAACAAGGGGGAAAATCGGTTTATAATAAAGTTCAGTCATGAGCCAGATACGTTTCTGTGTGAAGCAACATCTATGAAATATGAGATTTTCATACTTTAAAAATAGATGCAGTTTTAACAGAAATAATCAGCCTTTTCTTCAAAGATTATTTTAGAATGTGAATTAGCATGTTGACATTCAGGTGTCAGTGTTAAACACACGAGAGGAGTAAGTGACTAGCACCTTTTGACTTTATTCCCGGATAATCTTTCAGATCACTCCTTCTCACAAGGCTTTGCAGGTAAAACGTTAAGCTTTATGCCTGCACTCCACTGTCATAGCATTAGGCGTTCAGCTTTTGCACAAACATAATATAACCAGTAACTTGTTTTGTTCTGTTGGTCACACTTTAAGATAGCCAGCTTAAAATGTTATAAAATTATTTGAGCAGTATATTTCCAGGCAAGCACATAATGTTTCTAGGGTGTCTGGTGTTACCTTGCAGCTGCATGATTTTTCAACTTTTTGTCATCAATTTCCCCTATTTAGAGGAATTTAATTTCGCATAAAGACTGTCTCCTTGCATGCAGGCTAGTTTATCATCATTTATCAAATGTAGACATAAAAACAAAGGGGAAGCACTGACAATAAATTTTGGAAGTCTGATTGCAGTACTTCATGGCTTAGCTAAAACCTGGAGGTCCTGTCTTGTAGGCCGAGGTTCTGCAAGATCAATGGCTTTTCTTTTGATCTTTTTCCTCCTTTTGTTATGTCTCTAGCACTCAAAGAGTTTTGAATGTCTCTCTATTAATTATTGGGATTATCATCATCCCTCTAGTTTAATCCTTGAGGTAGCTCTGTATTGTAAGTTGTCCAATATGGAATTGCCTAAACTGCTAATGTTGGTAGCCCTATGGCATTGGAAGTATAAATCATTTGATTGCTTTAGGTCAGCCTGTACTTGTCTACCTAGTATTTTTTGTTTTTTAAATAGGAGAGAGGGGGTAGAGTGGTGGGAAGGGTTGTTGTGCTTGTTCTCTAACCAACATATTAATAGATTTTTCCTGTCACTTTTTACGTCTTATTGTAGATGCATCATATTGTAACATCATAGCTGCTAAGTGTTTGGCACTCTAGGCACAGACACTTTTCACTGTCATTGATTTTGCTGCTGAATGCTTAGTGCACTTGTGGGTCAAAGGAGGAATACTTATGTACTTAATAGATAGGGTTAACCCACTACTTACACAGGACTTTCATTTTATTTAATCGACCTTTTGTGATGCTGTGTGTTAGATAATCATTTTACTACCTCTGTCATTGTGCATATATGGTGACCATTTGTCATAAAATTAGCAAGTACATGTGACAAATGTAGTCAGTTCAAATATCCAGTGCCTTTTGGGATATTTTAATTGTGCCTTTGGGCAGCTTTGGGGTTCCTATCTACCATAATGCCCTTTGGGGGCATGTTCTTTGTTAGTGGTGAACCCTTCATTGTCTTTGGTTTTCCTTCTTGTTGGTGCTGGTGTATGGGGGTCTGTTTTTATGTCTGTTATGGGTATTTGGGGTTTGTTTTATGCTTGTATGGCTTGTTTTAATGTGAGTGTTTTGATGTGAGGGGTGGTCTGAGTATTTTGAATATTGGCTTGAATGATTTCTATTTAAATGAAGGATACCTTGTATCATGGAAGGCGGAACAGCCTTTGAGTGTCAATGGTCTTCTAAACTGGTTTATGTTAACATACACTTTCAGATGCACATAGATACTTCTCTTTGTGTTGCCTGCATATATAGTAACCTAACCTAACTTTATGACAAATATTTTGTACTGATTCCCTCTTTAGCTTACCATGATATAGCCTTAGTCACTGGCAGGGTGTAAAACACTAACAAACAGCATTCGCTCTTTAGCTTGAGATTATGATGTTTTACACTGCAAGAAGTAAGTGCTCAGTCGTAAGATATACTTCTACAAGTACAGGTGTTTCGGTATATATCAAAGTGTACTTTCCAAAAACATTAATGGGCATGCACATTGTATTCATGAGTGCTTGAGATATAATAAATATGTTTTATTTACAGCATTCATAAATATTCTTGTATTGAGCTGCAGCTTTTAGAATTTTATATTTTAAAAATTTTAGAAAAGTGACTGCTTGACAGAACAGAAGCAATCATCGTCCTAATGACTATGGTTACTCTAAACAATAGTTGTATGTGTACATAGACTACACCTTACTTAATTTCAGGCAAGCAGCCAGTGGTATGAAAGTCCTAGCACGTCTTACTTGAGAAGAAGCTAAAAGCGCAGTATGTGGCAGCATAAAATGAGTTGATAAGTCTGGTTCTGTCGTAGTTTCATGGTTTGCCTTTCCTTTGTCCAGTCATTTACAACCATGATACTGAAACCCTTGTCTTGGCATGTGTAGACAAGTGACTGTTGAGTGTGTGGTAGAGAGTTCTTGATCATTCATGTGACATCAGAGTTATATTTAAGTTTTGAAAAGATATTTATGACACCGTGAAAGCATGAGGCTTTCATTTTTGTTCTTTATCATTACTTTTTTTTTTTTAAGTAATCTTTCAAAAGAAATTTTTTTTCTTGATTCGTTAGTATTGTTCGAATATCAAAACCCACCTCTGCATTTTATTTTTCTTTTTCTATCATAATGTTAATAACAGCGGAAAGTAAAACTGTTTTAAATTGCTTGCATTTGGATGTTCAGGTGAGGTGTAATGGTGTAACAGTCCTATACATCTAAATGCTTCTGTTGGATTTTTTTCTCATCATCACATCAGTTCTGTTTTTTTTTTTTTTTTTTTTAAAATATTGTTGTGGCTGTCTGTGTAGAGATTTTTAAAGTTCCTATGACCATGAGGTTTTGTGGGACATTATTTGATTACCTGTGGTGTTATTTATAATGCAGTGTTATTTCCTCCTGTATCTATTGACTAGCCTTGGTTCTTGCTTTTGTTTGGCAAATATTTCATATCAGAATTTTTTAAAATTTATTTTTGTATGAGATTTTTGTATATCCTGTTGAGAATCTGTGTTGCAATGCAGGGCTAGCAACTCTGTTCTTTTGTTTTGTCTCCATTCTTTTGTATTTGAAGATACATGGACTGTTTCTTGATGTCACTAGCTGTTCTTAATTGATATATTTTGACAAGTATGAGGAAACTGTCAACACTTGACATTGTATAGCTACTTTAGGAATAGATGTCATATTTTTGGTTAAGTGAAATTATTTTGGGCCTTAAATTTTTCAGGAGCATATGGTGATACTGCTTTGTCCCCAAGAACTGGACAGCAGCATGCAAGTGATCTTGAAGGATCCCAAGTGGGCCCACAGAGTCATCTACATGAAGGGGTCGGCTCTTAAGGATATCGACCTTAAACGGTGCAGGTACATGACTTTCATCAGTTTTGTAAAACGGGCTAGCATAGGTCTTCAGTGACTTCTTGGAGGTCTTGAAGTCATCTTCATTAGTCATTAAAATGGGTTCTGTAATGTAGTTGCTTATAAAAATTGTTTAAGTTTGCAGGCTTTGTTTTTATCCATTAAAATTATCATAGGATGTGGTAGTTGTACCATGTCTCTGCCGTGAACAAATTGTGTGCTGTTAATGTGAATTTTTGTTTTCTAATAAACATTACTTAATTAGGAGTGAATGTATTTTGTTAAGATATATATATACACATAAATCATTATATGTTTAAAGACAAAAATATAATGAGAATTTTAAACACAGGAAATGCTTTTTTTAATTGCTTTTTGACCTTGTTCAGTTCATTTTTTAAATTTATTTCTTGCTAAAATCAGAAATTGGGCAGACAGAATTATTTAATCTATAGCTGTTTATCATCTGCTGAGGCAATGGTGATGAAAGCAAAGAGAGAATTGTGCCCATACTACAAAAGTGGAACAAATGATGGATGATTGTATGCTGTTACATGGATTATCTTTCAGGCTTGTTCAAGCAGAAGCTTGTTTTTTCTTGGCCCCAAGACCAGCCAGTAACAAGGATAAAGCTGTGAGAGCAAATATTTGTGTTGCTTGTTATTTAATCTTAACCTGCCTGAAACAGAAAGTTAAAGAGTTCACTTTCCAAAGTTTCCCTAGGTTGCTGATAGCAGCCTGAAGTTACAAATTCTACTTTTGAGTAGTGATACCTCCAGCATCATAAGATTGGAGATGAAATGTGAAAACATCTGTTAAACTACTGTAGATTGCTTAACCAATGTTTCTTTTTTACATTTTGCTGATTTAATTACACCACTGTGTCCTGATTACTCTTTTGCAAAGCAGCCAGCTGCATAGCTTCTATTGTTGGTAGGAACACTTTATACATATAGAATTAGGTGTTTCATAATTTCTAAAATGGTACAATTAGGAACTTAAAACAAAAATATGCAGACATATACATGTGTTCTTATCAACATAAATATAAATGCATATTTCCAGGACCAGCACACAATTTTAAGATCATGGGCAGTGAAGGATTTTGCTCCACACTGTAAGCAGTATATCCAGCTTTTCAAGGGCAGAAACAAGATGCATGTCAAGTTTGCAGGTAATAGTTTCTAGACAGATATATATATCCACTCTGTTCCTTTGCTGTGGGTAATGATGGACCATAAATTTGTAAAGTGGAGTTATTTGCAGATTTTAAAAGGCTTTTAAGGAGGTCTTCTACCAGGCTCTGGCCCCCAAGGGCCCGGCTTCTAGTGCCGGGGGCGAACACCCAGCCTTTCTCTGGCTGGGTGACAAAGCTGGCCCACCCCTTTTCCTTAGGCTTTTCTTTTTCTTGCTTCATTAGCCCTTTCATCTCTATTCTTTTTCAAAGTAAACATCTCCCTCATATACTACAGTTTTACCCTTCCTTTCTTCTGACTTCACCGGCCCTTCTTCTGTTTTTCCTTCTCCCATTACATCTTTCTTTGAACATCATTTCCTGTCTGCGGCCTTCTTTAGGTCCCCTGCGTTTGCCGTGCAGGGCGACCCGTGTCGGGGGAGAATGGGATCCTGGAGGTTGAGGTCCCTGATGGGCTGCGGCCCATCATACCAACACATCTCTTTGGCCCGGACTTCCCCTAGACGGGGGGTTGGTGTGGCCCACACCAATCAAGCGGCTGGTCGTGAATTGCCCTAGCTTTGCTAGAAGGCTGCGGCCGGGGTCAATCTGGTCTTGCTTCTGGAAGGCCAGAGTATATTCCTTGTGTAGCCCTGGTGTGACCCTGCTGGAAATACCCAAGTGGTACCGCTCGGTCGCATCCCCTAGTTGGACTCCGTGGTGGGTGGGGAGCACAAGGAACGAAACGTTAATCCTTTTATCATGGCCAAAAAATTATCTAACCTGGGGAAACGCATACGTGAAGATGATTCCTCTGATAGTGAAGAGGAAGTGAGAGAAAGTATTGAGGGGGCCTGGCCCCGTTTTTTGGTGGTAGAAGGCGCAGAGCAGGACCGACCTCTCTCGTCTCTATCACCTTTTGCCATAGCGAAATGTTTTAAAAACATTTCCAACAATTTTTCTACTATAAGACGTTTGCGCTCTGGACAATTCCTTGTTCAGTGCGCAAATCAAAAAGCTTCTGAAGCCCTACGCCGATGGGACGGTAAACAGTTCGTCGATCGCCCCATAAAAGTTACATCACATCGATCCCTCAACTCTTCGAAAGGGGTCATTCGTTGCCCAGACCTTGCTGGGATGACTGAGACTGACATCAGGTCAGAATTGGCATCTCAGGGGGTCTCAGCAGTACAACGAGTCACACTAAAGAGGGATGGAAATCTATTCCCACAAACACCTTATTTCTAACCTTCTGTCTACCCAAAATACCGACTTCATTGAGGTCGGGTACTTACGGGTAAAAGTTTCAATCTTCATTCCATCTCCCTTGCGCTGTTTCAAACTGCCAGCGTTATGGTCATGGGGCGAGCTTCTGCAGGTCCCAGGCCCGCTGCTTTAGCTGCGGCGGGTACCGGCCATGCGGCAGCTGATTGCTCTTCAAGCGCAAAATGTGCAAAACTGTGATGGAGCACACGTCGCATCATCTAAACTGCCCGAAGTGGAAGGAAGAGGCAGCCATTCAACGCGTACGTGCGGAATCTGGCGTCTCGTACGCTGAAGCCCGCCGTCGCGTAGTGGGTGGCTCCTCAGGAAACACTTCTACTTCGAATTCCATATCTTATTCAGCAGCAGTCATAAAGCGACCCTCCACCTCTGTGTCCATACAGACTGACATGACATGGGTCTCCTCAGAAGGCCCTGTTCCTATAACTCAATCTATGCCGCCTCCTCCTCCTCCTCCTCCTCCTCCTCCTCCTGCAAGTTGTGGTGGCGCCCAGTCTACACAGAAAACTCAAGCATCCCAAGCTACACAAGCATCACAGTCAAAGCCTTCCACCTCACCAACCAGAAACACCGTCAGACAGCAAACGCGCAATTCAAAACAACCAAAAAACAAGAATATCACACCACAGACAGACAAGAATACCAAAACAAAACAAAATCACCTGAAAAATCCACTACACCCGGGACACCACAGCAGCACCTATACCAGTTCTTAATCGCTTCACTCCTCTTGGCGAGCAGGGGATGGATATGGATGAGCGACGCTTAATGTCGCCTTCTCCTTCCCGCCGTCCCCTGCCCTCTCCTGGATCTTCTCCTTCAGTTACTATGGGGGCGATCTACGTCCCTTTCTCACAGATAACACATGTCTATAATCCTTCAATGGGAACTGTCGAGGAATCCGAGCAAACTTTGAAGAACTCCGATGCCTAACATCTCGCTTTTCTCTTGATGTAATAGCTCTGCAAGAGGACTCATCTTCTTCATTACAAACTCTTTTTCCTTCAAAGGCTATCGAGTTCTACGTCAAGACTCACCAAATGACGTACCTTCAGGAGGGGACTGCTCTTTTTATTCGTTCAAACCTTTTATATAGCCAGGTTCCACTAAATACTAATCTTCAAGCTGTTGCTGCCCGAGTTTCTGGGCAAAACTATCACTATATGCAGTCTTTATCTACCTCCATCAGCTCGAATATCCCGACAGGACCTTGAGAGTCTTTTAACCCAACTTCCTACTCCCGTCCTTCTTTTGGGTGACTTTAATGGACACCACCCCATGTGGGGCGGGGCCTCGACTGACACCAGAGGAGAGTTGTTGGGATCATTTTTTATGGAAAATGATCTCTGTATACTGAATGACGGTTCAAACACCTTTTGCCGTCCACACAACAGCACAGAGTCAGCAATTGATTTGTCAGTGGTCAGCCCAGCACTTTTATTAGATTTTAACTGGGCTGTACATGATGACCTGTGCGGCAGCGATCATTTTCCCCTTGTTTTACATTTTACAAATGGTCTGGAGCGGGACGATAACCTTCACAAAGGCGGTGGAATTTAACTAAGGCAGACTGCTTGAATTTCAGACCCTCTGCTCCACCCACCTTACCAGAAACCCCGTTTTTAATTTTGAGATTGAAACATTAGAAAAGACCCGACGTTACACCCTGCTAAGTTTTCACTACAAGTTTAAATAAAAATTGCATTAGAAACGATTCCGGTACTAAGGCACCGTAATAACCGACCAAGGGTGCCTTGGGTTTTCAGAGGAGTGTAGGGTAGCTCAGCGCGCGCGGAAAAAAGCCAGCGTCTTTGCCTTCCGTCAACCCACTCCTGAAAAATGTAATAAATTTTAAACGTACCCGAGCTCATACCCGTTATATTTTTTAAACAGTCAAGGAAACTTGCGTGGCAGAGATTTGTGTCCTTATCCTCCGTCCACTTTCTCAAGCGGTGTGGGCGGCCATAAGGAAGATAAAGGGAAGATTTCAGGCTGAGTCAATAGGCCATCTGCGGGGTTTGGAGACTCTATTCTCACAGAGGTACAGCGGATGTCGCAAATTCTTTAGCATCCACCTTTGCTCATAATTCTTCTCTTCACACTACTCTTCAGATTTTCAACGCTTAAAATCTGTTCCAAGAATCATCGGGTTGTGACTTTTCTTCAGACAACTCAGAAAAGTACAACCTACCTTTTTCTCTTTCCGAAACTACAACAGGCCCTTCAAAAGTGCAAGGATTCTGCACCGGGTCCTGACAAATATTTCCTATCAGATACTAAAAACATCTCCCACAGTCTTCTCTCCTTCTCCTTCTAGATATCTTCAACTTTATTTGGGTATCCGGCTGTTTTCCCCCTCGTGGAGAGAGGCAGTAGTTATACCCATTCCAAAACCTGGTAAGGATACCTCTGATCCAAATTCTTACCGCCCTATCGCTCTCACTAGTTGTTTATGTAAAACTCTAGAACGCATGGTAAATGCTCGCCTTACCTGGTACGTCGAATCTCAGAGTACTCCTCTCCAACCTGCAGCGTGGCTTCAGAAAACGCCGCAGCACCCTGGACCATTTGGTCCGTTTTGAAACCTTTGTCAGGGACGCTTTTGTCGGCAAAGAACATGTTCTAGGGGTGTTTTTTGATTTAGAGAAGGCGTACGACACTACTTGGAAGCGGGGTATTCTGTTAGACCTCCATGCCCTGGGCTTCCGGGGTCGTATGCCACTCTTCATTGAGAATTTTCTTTCAAACCGCCATTTTCAAGTCAGAGTAGGGTCTATACTGTCTGATCCTCAGGAACAGGAAATGGGCGTCCCTCAGGGCAGCATTCTTTCTCCAACTCTTTTCAACATCAAAATCGACTCAATCTTGAAATCAGTCTGTCCAGGTTTAGAGGCCTCTTTGTATGTAGATGACTTTGCTATCTGCATACGAGGCCGCTCCTTCCATGCCTCGAACGCCGCTTCAGCTGTGCGTAAATGCAGTACAAAAGTGGGTGACAGAAAACGGCTTCAATTTCTCTCCTACGAAGTCAGTATGCATCCACTTTTGCAAACTGAGAGGTATGTTTCAAAACCCTTCTATCACTGTCAAAGGCACGATACTCAAGGTGTCCAAGAGGTTAAATTTCTTGGGGTCATCTTTGACCGTAAACTGTCTTTTCTACCTCATTATCAAATCTCTACGCCTATCTTGTCAGAAAGCCTTGGACATTCTTAGAGTAGTTGGCCATGTCAGCTGGGGAGCGGATCGCACGGTTCTGCTACGTCTCTACCGTGCCCTGATCCGCTCAAAGCTAGACTACGGATCCATTATCTATGGCTCTGCTCGAGAGTCCTACCTTAAAACTCTTGATCCAATTCATCATCAAGGGCTCCGCATCTGTCTGGGGTGCCTTTCGCACCACTTCTGTACAAAGTTTGTACGCAGAAGCTGGTGAGCCTCCACTTTCTCTCCGTCGTTTGAAACTCATGCTATCGTATGCCTGTCGCTTAAATCCCATCCTGGGAATCCTGCGTATCGTGCTGTCTTCAGACCTCAGCGTGCTGCCCTGTATGCCATTCGTACCAAGGAGCAAAAAGCCCTCTTTCACTCCGAGTAGCACCTCATCTTCAAGCTGCCGGAGTAGATATCAAGCAGGTAGAGCCTTTACCTCTACAAACAACTCCTCCTTGGATTCTCCCTGTTCCTGAGATTCGCTTTGATCTTACAACTTTCAAAAAGGGGGCACTAGTGACCCCATCTATCTTCAACACTTTCGTAAACTTATTTCTGATTATCCTCAATTCTGTTCAATCTATACAGATGGCTCCAAAATCCCAAGTGGTGGCCCAGTCGCTGCGGCTGCAGTTCCATCCTGCCAACCACAACGGGCTGCTTCAGTCCGATTGGCAGACGAAAGTTCTATCTTTACAGCAGAACTTTATGCTATCATACTTGCCTTGCAGCATGCTCACCGCTCTTCGGAGCACAACTTTCTGATAATCTCAGACTCTCTTTCTGCTCTCCAAGCTCTTATTCCAAATGAATCTGATCACCCCCTTGTGGTCAAGATTCATAAAATTCATGCAGCACTTATCGAACGAAATAAGGACATTGTCTTTATTTGGGCCCCTGGCCATTCTGGCATTCCAGGCAATGTCCGAGCAGACCAGGCTGCTAAGGCTGCATGTCAGTCCCCTGGTAAAATACAGTTCCTTATTTCATCTGACTGTAAAACTGTACTTACAACCTACATACTGACTTTATGGCAAAACCTCTGGAACACCCTCTGTCAGAATAAATTATTCGCCACTCTTCCCTGTCTTTCTGACCGCCCACCTTTGTGCCATACCACAAGGCGGGAGGAGGTAGTCCTAACAAGACTAAAGACAGGACACACATATGCCACGCAAGGATACCTCTTGCGAGGGGAAACAACCACCAGGTTGCCCCTGGTGTGGGGGACATCTTGACGTAGTACACTTTCTCATGAACTGTCCGGGGCTTCAGACCATTCGTCAAAAATTTTATACAGTGGATTCATTGTATGTTTTATTTAGGTCCATCCCATCGGCAGCTATTTTTGGTTTTTTAAAAAGAATAGGACTTTTACACCAAATCTAAGTCTAATATATCTTATGTAATTTCTGTTTTGTTGGCGGCCTTTTGGGCTCCACCACCCATTTTACACCATATTTGTTTCTTTAACATCTAGTTAACTTATTACCGTGGTCTGATTTTAAGTTAAATAACTGGAGAAAATTTCCCCTGAAACTTTTAAACATAAAAACTTTTTTATTGCCATGATATAGCCTTAGTTGCTGGCATGGCATAAAACACCAATAAACAAACAAACTACCAGGCTCTGGGTGGGTGGACTAATTTGTTTTCTTGCTACTTTTTTCATCCATTTTACACTTATCATGTCATATATATAGTACATCCATCATGCTACTTTGTGTGACTTGCTTGTGTGTTCTGTGCTAATTCAGATATGTTTGCCTCAATTATTGTTAACTTTTTGTGTGTTTTGTACTAATTTAGATATTTTTGCATTAAGCTCTGTCAATTTCTTGCACTGTATATTAAACATAAATGCTTGCTTTTTCTCCCCCAGAGCATGTTGTGTGTGAAGATGAGTTCAAGTATGCACTTCTGGCAAACAACTGCCTGTACCCAGGCCTGTCCACTCTAGTCTCCCTTCTTGTTCACACCTCCAGTGGCCTGTAAGCTATATTTAATTTGAATGCATTTTATTAATGTCTTCAAAATTCTATTTTGTTAATTTTTTTAAGACATGATTACTCATGCACATACCTATGCATGCACGCATGCAAACAGAGGTGAAACTTTAAAGAAAATACTGAATGGTTCACATTTTTTCCAGACATTGATAGATATGGACAAAATATATATCTACTCTGTAAACTGCTGCATCTTATCGAAGTAGGCATTATACACCTGTAATCAATGTGTAGTGTAAGAAGCAAATGTAAAGCCTTCCCTGTGTAACAGCTTGTGGGTCCCAAAGTCTTTGGTTTTACTTAAGAAACTCTGTGTTCTACATGTGTACTTCTCACTTTAACACTTTGGTGCATTGTCCTGGTCGTGTATGACTGAAGGACATTTTTGTTACTATGACTACCATGACACAAAATATACGCATTATTTGGAAATAAATAAAGCTAAGCTGTTTGCATTCAGAAACAGCACAACAATGTTTCCTACATTTGCACTTGCAACAGCTACATTTTCTGAGCCTTATTTGTCAGACATTTGCTTGGCCATGCAATAGCATAAAGTGCAGGCAATTAGTTCACAAACCAGAGGTAGTTCCTATAATTCCACCATGGTAGCTTTTGAACAGGTGAGCCACAGTGTTTTTATTAAATTTCTCAAAAACTGTTTTCCTTTTTTGCGATTTTTTTTAATAAGTTCAAGGCCTTACAAATAGAGTCGTTAAAGATCAACATACTTTTGCATTCAGTTAGATCTTACTGCATTGATGGGAAAATGCGACAGAGTAAATATGTTAGGACTGATTGCTTAAATTACCAAACATTATTACAGATGATGGTGTTCGGATGAGAAAGGGACAGAAATTGCTCATTTAGTTGCTCATTTTGAGGACCTTGTACAGTTGCTTGATAGCACTGACACTGATGTCTGTATCTACAGCCTGGCACAGTTCCTTTCTGACGGGTAAAGAAAACAGCAGGAATTTCTTTATTTTACCTGTTATTTTCCACACTCTGAGGACTTCAGTCATTTACAGATATATATCCAGTTTGTGAATGTTCTCAAGACTGTGACATGCATGTAGCTCTGTAAATGGGATGTTACTTTCATCAGTCACAGTTTTCACACTCCAGTCTGCATGGTCATTTTCACTTTCTTCTGATTGCTGTTTTCTGTTTGCTTAAAGTTGCATATTTTGCATGGCATTTGAATGACTGCAAGATATTAAAACTTCATTTTCTTTCAGTGTTCATTTTAGCTCATGTACATGTTTCTTTCATTGCAAGCTGAAATGTGGAATAATCCTTAACCTTAAATTGTAGTTTTATCCAGTAGTTTGCACAAAATTAGTTGGGTTTTTTCCCATGTTGAAGGGCCTTAGCTTATTCCTGAAGTCAGATTCTATTGACTAAGCATGCACACTTTTTCTCATTCTTCATTTCCTTTTTATTTTGTATTTCTTTTGCATGTTCCACATATAAAGTAAATGGACAGAATAGGTATTGTGTTACTTCATAGTGCTTTGGAATAAAAAGCATGCATGAATCAACTGCACATCAGGAAGAAAACTGTTGACCTAAATTTAGTAATTGCATGCATTGCATACTAGTTGTATGTAATATAGTGGCAAAGATCACACATAAAGACATTGTTTTTCCTTTAGAGTTTGGAGGTCTTGATGAAAGTAGCATTATTTGCAACAAGTTCAGTTACTTCATAATGATGAATCATCTTAAACTGCGTATTACTCATACAGACATTTTTAATAAAAATTGAGCTCAGCACAGTGAAGTTGTGCAAGAGTCCTGTATAGTTTTTGTGATAAAGCTTGTTAATGAGATGATTGAACTGATGCTTTAGAAAGAGCAAAGCTTGGAAAATCAACAAGGATTTCATAAAGAAAAGTTAGAACAAAAATATTTTCAGAAATAAAAGACCTTGAGAAATAAATAAATTTAATGCATCTTAAGTATGGATGTGGGCATGGTGATGTCAATTTCAATCTTTTCATTTTTAGAAATGTAATATTTGTTACCAAAAGTAACACTTCTGTTGTTGATAAGTCTTTTCATTCATTTATTTGTTTGAGCTGATGGATATGTTTGTTGTTTCATCTCAGATTTTAAATGTGTTAACCATTAATAATAATATAAATTGAAAACGACATCTTTTATCAATCACTATAACTGTCTTAACTCTTAAGGAAGGTAAATGTTTCTTTTTCTACCTTGCACGACAGTATTTCATCCTAGAGCGTGTTCCACAGGCTGGTTATGACATTTATCTACCTATAAACTGCAGGAGGCTATTAACAAGTGGTTTTTTTTTATTTGTTGAATAAAAAAGACATTTGCCATATTCACCTGATCAGGGGGCATCGGCTTTTGAGTTGTTTCATCTTGCAACCAGAATTAAAGAGTACAAAAGCTTGAATATGGCTTCATCATTAATAAGTGATTTGACTGTGTTTAACCAGCCCCTTTTCACACTTTTTTCGGTGCTGTCAGAAGCCATTATCTTGCAGGCTGTGGTATCAGTCTTGAACCCTACTTACTGCTCACACTTCATGGTGAGCAATGCATAGCTCTGAAGACTGGGCAGCATGCTTGAACTTTCAACATGTTTTCTTTTGCTTCCTGATGAAGGGTATAGCCAAAGGTTTCTCATGATCAGGGTAAAGATGAAAAACAAGTTTTGTACACATTCCCCGTCTGTTATTCTTACATCCTAATCTATAACTATTGTTGACTCAACATGAATTTTTTGTTACAGAGCACATCTAAATCAAGTAAGAGATAAGGCTTTGACCTCTTTCAGATACACGAGATTACAATATTCAGATGCTTGTATCTTACAAAAGGACAAAAGTAATGGCTTCAGCTTTGGTTGACCCTGGCACAGTTCTTTTTGCTTGTCACAGTGAAGGAGATCTAGCTCCACACCCATGGCAGCAGACCTATGGGCATCACTCTGGAAATGAAATCTACCATATCCAGCTGCACAAGAGCATCTTCTTTTCAAGATATGAAGGATATCGCTTTACACAGGCCTCTGCTGAGGCTCATCAGAGGTCAGTACAGAAGTGTGCCTTTAATGGTGTTTAGTTATATGTAACATGGTAAGAAACTGCTTCAGTCTAAGACCAGTGAATATGTATGGAGCACAGATGCCTTTCTGGTGAACCATCAAGAAAGCCTTTTGTAATAGTAAAATGATGCAACTTGTCTGGGTATTTGACCCAAAACCAGGTACTCCTAAGGGATGGCAATACAGAGGTTGACAGGAAGAATTGGGTGGCAAATATTAAGGGGTGGACTGATTTGCCTAGATCTGCCAGTGGAATTCAGGGGAATAAATGATGAATTTTTCCTCTTTGTCATCATCTAGCTTGATGAGATTCTGTGTAACCAACACATCAGTCCCTGATGGCTGTGTAGGGGTGAGCTAGTCGTACAAGAACACAACAAAGATGGAAATTGCCACACAACTGTAGATTTTATTCAGAGTTTCACTCAGCAGCTGACCTGCCGTCTTCATTCTCAGTTCCAAATCACAAAAACACATGATTTTCAGAGTGGTCCAAGAAGGAAAATTCCTTGGAGTCATCTTTGACTGTAAACTGTTTTTTCTGGCTCATATCAAATCTCTACACCTTTCTTGTCTGAAAGCCTTGGAGATCCTTAGAGTAGTTGGCCATGTCAGTTGAGGGACAGACTGCACGGTCCTTCTTTGTCTGTATTGTGCCCTGGTCCGCTCCAAGCTAGACTATGGATCCATCATCTATGGCTCTGCTTGAGAGTCCTACCTAAAAGTTCTCGATCCTATTCACCATCAAGAGCTCCGCATCTGTTTTGGAGCCTTCCGCACCACTCCTGTAAAAAGTTTGTACACAGAAGCTGGCGAGTTTCCACTTTCTCTCCGTTGTCTGAAACTCATGCTATCCTATATCTGTTGTTTAAAAGCTCCCCTGGAAACCCTGCATACCATACTGTTTTTAGACCACAGTGTGCTTCCCTCTATGCCATTTGTACCAAGGAGCAAAAGCCATTATCATTCTGTGTCACACCTCACCTACAAGCTGCTGAAGTAGATATTCAACAGGTTGAGCCTTCCCCTCTACTACCATCTCCTCCTTGGACCCTTCCTGTTCCAGAGATTCATCTCGATCTTACAGCCTTTTAAAAGGGGACACTAGTGACCTCATTTTTCTCCAATGCTTTCGGGAACTTTTTTCTGACTATCCTTGATTCTTTTCTATCTTTACAGATGGCTCCAAAGTCCCAAGTGGTGGCCCTGTTGCTGCGGCAGCAGTTTCATCCTGCCAACCTGACTGGCAGATTAGTTACTTGCACGGCTTGAAACACAAACAAACAAAAATTTCTTGCATTGTTTTTGTAAGAATGTAATGGTTACATCACTTGGTACGATAAGATTACTTTTTGTCGCCATGATATAGCTTTAGTTGCTGGCATGGTGTTAAACAAATCCCAAGTGGGTCAGGTAACTTCTGGTGTAACAATAGGTCCAGTAGCCTCAAGTGGACAGTTCAAGGCTGGCTGTTACATATGCAGCCAGCTGAGAAAGGGACAGTCGTGGGAGCAGTTCGACCCCTACCCTCACAAAACAAAGGCATAACTTAGTACACTACTAGAGTGCGACATCTGTATATCTCATCATTTATTTTCAGTCTATACCAACATTGTGCAGGTTTGGTGTTACCCTCATGGCGGTGTTAGATGGAGACAGCACTGTGCCTCGGCGCCTGCAGCTCAACCCTGGCTCTGACTACATTTTGAAGAAGGATGACTTTTGCTTTTACATGAGCATAACAAGAGAGGAATATTCAGACATTCCCCCAGAGGCCTTGGTGGAAAGACCAAGTCAAACCAAGCTTACACAGAATTTAGGTTAGTTTTTCTCACAACTATTTTTCTTGCTGGTCCTCGTCACTCATCTTCTGACACAAAACTTCGAGTGTCACTAAGACAAAGACCTATGTTAGTGTCTCCTACCAGGCCCCTTCAACTTGGAACGGATTACCTGTCAGCCTTCATCACTCCGATTCTCTTATCACCTTCAGATCAAAACTTGCATCTTTTCAGAATGGGGACTTCACTGTAACCCCATCCTGACCCTGCACATGCATAACGTGTGTCTGTAATTTACTTTGTGTATGAGTGTATCTTGTAGAAGTGAGTGTGTCGGTTATATGTGAATGTGGGTACGTGGTTGTTGAGGATTTAGTCTATTATGATTTATGTAAATCGCTATGAGCAAATCTTTGGAAAGATGCTATATAAATCATCATCATTATATTATTATTATCCTCTTCTCCCTTCAGTATTATTTTTGTGCTTTTTTTGCTAGTTTTATATGATTATTAGTTGGATAAGAACCTGCAGACTTCACCATGTGCTAAAGAATGTCATTAATTGATATGGCTTATTACAATATGGTCCCATTGGCTGTAGCCTTAAGGATAGAAATAGAAACATGTCCTTGTACATTATTTTCTTCGCTGAGATGTTACTGTAGGAGATGAGATGGTATTTAAAAAGATCTTGCACTTTGAAGATAAATGCAACATGACTTTTCTTCCTTTTTCTTTACAAAAGTGTGATCTCAAAATGCAGTGGCTAAAAGATTGCCCTGATGTTCCTACTGCAACTGCTGCTTCTATTCCAGAGTTGATTGCTGAAGCTCTGCAAAAGTATCATGATGTTGAAGGTGATAAAGAAGTGGAAACAGATGATCAAGATGTGACTGTCTTTGACACAATTACAAGTCTGATGGGGCGTGACATCTCCCATCTCTTACGCCGCCATGTAGTTGGAGGCGAAGGTCATATTAAGTCAAGTGTGACATGGCATGAAAGAGACGGCGAGAAGAGAGAATCTGTGATACGATCATATGAATCAGCAAGAAGGCAGAGTGAGGTATAAAATATAATGAAAATACATTAACAGTGTTAAAGATAAAAGAATTTGTGTGAAAACCGGGTTCATTATCAGGAAATTACATAGCAGCTGTTGCTTTATGGTGTTAATTAGGGTGCACCATGTGGTGTTGTGGTTAATTATGGTGTGCCATGTGGCCTAAAACCTTCAGTTACTTGCTCATGACCCTGTAAGCACATTGGGGTTTGTTTGCTGGGATCCCACCCCAGGGCCAGATTATAATGCTGGGGCCTAAGTTTCATCACACCGGCATTTTCCACATCACTAAACCTCTAACCTCCCGAGAGCTGACCGATTGCCAGGCGAGCGCCACGTGTGCAAGGTATGTCACCTGTTTCACCGCGATGCAGCGCAGGTCTTTGGCTGTCAACATTTGCATATGTGGCCTTGACACCCCGACCCTGAGGGAATGCCTACGAAAATCCGCTCATGCGCAAGCACAAACCAACTTGTAGTGATAGCATAACTTGTGTCAAAAATGAACAACAGGAGGGTTTCTATTTTTTTCTGTTTCTCGTGACTCGGTTAATAATCTGGCCAGCTGTTCTTTGGGAGATGCATATACACACACACATTCTGAAAGGTACCCGTTGCATAAAAAGTACATATTTGCAATGTAAGTGTGATATTACGTCCTCCTCCTCCTCCCCCCCAACAATTTGCAATTACTAAATCTGCTTGTGTGTCATCAACGATTTCCGGGATGTCATTATGTCAAAATCTTAATCCTTGATAGAGTGCTAAATCATCCCATGAATCAATGGGATTAGTTTGATTGCGAAATATTCTGTTTCTGCGAAGATTTCTCTCCGCTTCATACAATATCAAGGATGCAGCCATCTTTAGAGAGCCTCGCGCGAGTTAGAAGTGGGGAGGGCCGTCGCTACACTTTCGGGTGGAATTGCCAGCTAGAGCAGCCGAAACTTGACACCTTTGCTGTACATAAAGGCTGGGCTGACCCTTGACGACCCCTAAGTGGCCTCGTGGCACGATGAAACTTCGGCCCCAGCTCTCTATCACGGGTGGACATGTCATCAAACCATGATTCATTATCAGGAAATGATATTTTTCTCCCAGTGTCCTAGTCATGCAAAAATGGCCTTTACATTTCAGTTTCTTCATAGTTCACTAGAAAAGGGTTGTTAATTTATATTAATCCCCATTTCTCTTATGATGATAAAGTATTTTGTCAATTTAAAGAGAATCTTTGGTGACAGGATGTTCTTGGATTGAAAGATGTTGGAATCCGACTGGGGAACAATGGTTCTTTGGTTGAGATGGATCATCGCCATGATGCTGGCAAGGTTCTTCAGTTTTACAATGATATGGGAAAAGAGAAGTATGTACCTTACTTGCACTAGTGACTGTAAAACTGGACTCCTGTCCTTTGATGATAGTATTCTTATTTATTGGCTTTCCCTTAAAGTTTGGGCTAGTGTGTGTGATGAATTGTCTATCACATTTTTTATCTTTATGCCAAATGTATTGGATATGTTTTATGCCATTACTCTTCTCGTGACGTCTGTTTCATTCATTACCCAACACTAATTTTGATGTCATCAACATATCAGAGCCCATAAGTAGAAATAGATTTTGAATGTCTGGCTCAAACTGAGGATAAAGACAGCTTGCTGTCTGCAGATAACCTCTAGTGAGGGTCTTGAAAAACAGTTCAAAAATGGTATAAATCTACAACCTGATATGTTAAATCTTGAGGATGTTGTTTGTAGCATGCAGCTGCTATGTTGTATAAACATTCTTCTAAAGGAGCTTTGGAGACTAAACCCAAAAGAATCCATGCCGATTTAGTAGACAGTCTTGGTGTTTTGCATAATACCAAGTGAAATTGCCTGCATTCAGTGAGAAAAGTGAAAAGGCGAGGCATGTGAACACCCCACAAGAATAAGCTTCCGTAAAATTTTCGATTGTATGTTGAAGTCTTACCTCATTAACTATGTTCTAAAGAACCCTGTCCAACTAAGACTTCATTCTTCTCACTCTGGATATACTTGTGAAAGAGAACAGGCTTCAGAACTCCATCAGTTTTCCAGAAATTCAGATTTACACTTGCACATACGCACACATAGAGACAAAATAATGTTTAACTGAAACATTTTTTTTCCCAAAAACTGACCACTGGACCTCCTCCAGTGACAATCTATATGGGTAGTCGGCGGGCTGTGTGTCACATCATGAGAGAACCTCGACCTCTATGCTGCTTGGAATGGGGTGTGGTTAGTGGCCTTTCCATTTACTCAAGAAATCTGATTGGTTTGCATGTTGTGAATCCAGGCTCTGCTCCCATATAAACATGTCTCTGTATGTCAATAAATCTTCACTGTGTGTCACTAGAAGCTTATGTTCCAACAGTAAAACTATATCATCTAAAATCTGACATTTGGGAAATTTTTTTATGATACTCTTTCTGGTGTTTTCTACATTAACTAGTTACCAATCTGTTTCTGTGCAGAACTGTGTTCACTGCCAATACAAAAATGCAAATGATGAACGCTGGCACCACCAGCTTATCCTAATGGCAGCACAGAACCCCAGCAGTGGCATTAACAACTTCATTGTGCCGCTCCGCTCCAGCTTCATTGCAGTCAATGGACTCTCTCCAATTGTTCTGTTGTTAGAGAATGAGTGAGTAAACATTCTTGTATCCTTCACTGGTATCATCAATAGATTAAGATTTTTGCCTTTCATTGACAATGTAGTGGATGGTTCTGAAACATTCAACGGAAGATAGAGTAAGTAGTGTAGCTTTACTGTTGAGAGGCTTTTTGATTTTGGAAGTGAGAGTGGAGAGACGCCAGGCCAACTGCTGAGTGAGACTTTGAATAAAATCTACAGTTATGCGGCAATTTCCATCTTTGTTGTGTTCTTGTACGACTAGCCTTCCCCTATGTAGCCATCAGAGACTGACATGTTGGTTACACTAAATCAATTCTTTGCATATTCTGGAGGGCTCTGTACAAGGCTAGAACAAAGGTGAAAATATGTGAAGAAGATAAAGACTGTTTGCAGGTGCTCACATGTGCAAGCAGAGCAACTAAAAGTGATGCAAAGAGATTTGTAGCTTCTACAGTCAGTTTTGCAAGGATAAGAGAAAGAGTTATTGTACGTAGTTGAGGGAATTAGTGAATGTTACATGCAGATCATGAGGGGATTTCAAGCCTGAGTTATTGTAGATCATGCAGGGATTTCAAGCATTAAGAGTGTTAATCCAAGTCATTAGAGCATTAAGGCTCCTAGAACTTCAGTTTCAATCACAATGACTTGAAACTGTGACCGCATGAGCCAGATGCTTTGCAAGTGTTATCGTCAGCTTAAGAGAGGTGGCTAGTCTTGCAGCATGCATTTCATTGAGAAAAGTGTTTCTCTGCTCACATATCTGTGAAAAAAATTAAAAAATGCATAAGGAAGAGTTTGCTTTCCATTCCACTGCAAAGAAAAGCCCATGTATTAACAGATAACAGAGCCTTGACATCCGTAAACTTGGCAAAGCATGTCTGATTTATATTAGGCAGAGTTCTTGTGTTATAACCAACAAAAAAAATTTATTTAACATGCTTATCTGAGGTCATGTGTTCTGTATTACAGACCAAGCGCTATCTTCCTTGACACCATTGCACGGTTTCCACTAGTCTATTGGATGAAGGGCTCTATCAAAAGGTCTGTAATGTACTTCTTTCATGATTTATTTCTTGGATTAAGTGAAAATAATGTCTATTCTACCATGTCTTTCTGATGCTGACAGAGAGCATGTTAGAGTTCAAATGCTAAAAGATTCAAACTGTCGTTGCCATGACTTACATGGCATCTGCTATAGTGACCAGGCTGGCTTTTTATTAAAATGAGCATTAGATGATTTAGATTTTTGTAACATCGGCTAAATAATCACATGCTTCATGATGCTAAATAATCATATGCTCTGTTTTCTAGAAGCATTTGTTTTCGTGCTTTTGTAATAATAATTTCATTATTCAGAAGTGCATTGTTTTTTGTTTGTTGCATGCTCAGTGCTTTGATTTTTCAGTCTGGACGATTTACTGATGGCTGGAATCAACAAGGCCAGCCATCTTGTTGTGGTTAACAGAGAATCACAAGAAAGCATGACTGGAGAAGAAACTCTGGCTGACTCAGAAACAATCATGGCAGTGCAGACAGTGTTCAGGTGATGTTTCTCATATCTTGATAGCCATTTGCTGTTTAAAGATATGAAACATTCTTTGTTAGCAATTTTGCTTTTCCAGATTATAAGGCAAAATTGAAGCTTGACATTTTAAAGGCTTTTTGATCAGCATCTTTTTTTGTGTTTTTATGTTTATGCAACAGGATGTTCCCTAATGCAAACATTGTCACAGAGCTGAGCCAAGCATCCAACATGCGCTTTATGCAGTTTTCCGCACAAGATATTTACTCACAGAAAGTCTCGCATCTTGAACAGGTAATTTTTTTTGAAAAAATTTTTTTTAACATCTTGTTAAAAGTGTACTTGTATCTGCACGTGCTTCCTTGGAGCATGAATTTATTTCAATGATGGTGGTTTCATAAGGTCTAGAAAGAACGGTTTTCTGTATCCTCAATAAGTTAGTTTCACATTTATTCAGATTTCTTAAGACTAGTTTTAATTACAAGTAGATTACAACTTTTATGATTATCATTGGTGTGTTGAATTTTTCAGAAACTTAAAGAGACCCTGACATCCAATCTAAGCCACATATTTCGGTTGCCATTTGCAGCTGGCCAAGTGTTTAGTGCTAGCATGCTAGACACACTACTGTATCAGGTATATCCCTTTTCTAGACATCAGCTAAGGTATATAACAGTAGCATAGCCATCATACTTTTTTTTAAAAGGCTTACCTTATTCAACATTTTTTAAAATTGCTTTTAGACAGCATAACAAGATACTAACTCTCAAATTTTTAACAGTTACAGTCAGACTTCTGTAAGTCGACCTTCCTTAAGTGGAAATTCTCCCTAAGTCGAATTTTAAACATCAGTTGTTTGGTTTCCCATTAAAACAATGCATATTCAACTTCGTAGCTCGAATCAGCCTAGCCAAAAGCTTCCACAACTTGAATAATTTTAAGCCGATCAGTGTGTTGAATCCATTGAAAATGCGTCAGAAAGTGTAAAATCTTGTACTTCTCTCCCATCAACCCTGTGCTCCCATATTCCCCTTTCTGTGTTAGAAACACACATGAATCGCCGTCACTTCCGACCCTGAAGAAACAAGACTCATGCTGAATGACTTTCGTTTGTTGATCAAGTCATGCGAAGATGTACCTTGAAATTTTTTACTCTCTGTCTGTAATTTACTCATTTATTTTAAAAGAAATGAAGAGAAATTGTTGTCAGACGTCCATAACAGACTTTTTTGTTGGGAACAGCGATGCATGAGCACATGCAGAAATAAAGAATAAAGATAAGTCCACAGTGAAAAAAAATGTTCTTTCTTTTGAAAAACTTCCTTAACTTAAACCTTCCGTAACTCAATTTTTTTTCTCATCATTCTCTTGAAGCTGCAACTTATGGAAGTTCGACTGTAGTTCTGGTTTTGTTTTTGTTTTTTTTTGTTTTTTTTGGGGGGGCAAAATTCAAGCATAGTAGTATATTAGTATCCTGTTGCATTTTGAAGCTGTTTGATCAATGCATTCTGACTAGTATAAAATTTAGTCTTGCTACAACGTTAGCATTCATGCGTGCCACTACAAACACATCCATGCATGATTCCCATGCATGAAATGTATGTTGTTTTAAAGTGCATCTTAACATTTCCAGACATTCGTGAAAGGCTATTTAATTACCTTTGTTCGGCTTTTGCTTGGGATGGATGCAGAAGAGGGCTCAGGTCACCTGTCCAGTGTAAGTATATACCTGGGAAACTGATTTTATATCATATTTGTTTTAATCTTTATGATTAGATTGAATTTTGGTTGGGGTATTGGCGTGTGTTTGTGCATGTTGCATAAATACTATTAGTGTAAGGGCTTGATATTGACAGTGAAGTGTTGTGTATATTTCTTCATTTTGTGTGCGTGTGTACATGTATACACACCTGCATGTTTCTCTTCTTAATATCATGTGCAATTTATCAACAGATACGAGTGAAACGTGCCACCATTGAGAGGTTTGGCACATATGGTGAACTATATCAGGGATTGTGTTCAGCCACTGGGGAGATTCCTATTGCTGTCTACCGCACTGAGAGGCAAGCAGGAGCTTTGAAGCCAATGCCTGGAGAAGTTTGTCAGAGCAGCATGGACTGTTTATATGACTCTCCATCCAAGAAAAAGAAAAAGGTATTTTTTACCAACATTGACTGTCAACACCAGAAGCTCATACTAAGAAAATCCAAAATCTCCCAGACTGTTTTTGCCATTCTAACAATTTTCAATGTTTGGCCCCTAAGATAGAATTCTGTGGAGAAGCTGCAAGACAGACATAGTGACTGCGAGAGACTAAGTGGGACAATCTTCTGGTTTTTCTGTCTTTCCTGTACATGACCATCTGTTAATATACGCTTGTTTCTGAGGTTGAGCACCATGCTGGAACTAACACTAAAAGCATACCTAAAAGGTTGTTAAAACTTTAGTGTGATGACCTCTCGCTTGTCGCCCACAGCTTCTAGTGAGACTGTTGCCACCAAAATTTACAGTCTCAGAAGTTAAGACCCAAATACTGACCCATACAGGATGCAATTTAGCATGCTTGATGAAACCATCACAGCTGGAAAAGCTGGCTTGGGATTCTGGATAGCAAGTGCTTATTTGTCAGCTTTCTTTTCACTCAGCTGGGCTGCTGATTGAGGTGGTGAGGATTTCTTCTTGAAGCACTTCTAAAGTCTTCACTGTGCTTTAACCTGAAATTTGGGTCCTTTGACTTCAGACCTCAAGGGCTGCAAATCTCCCCATTTGTGTACTTGTCAGTGGGAGGAGGGGGCAGAGCTAAGATGGTTGGTTGGATCAAAACTCTTTTTACAGCACCCTCCTTATGGCTATGACTCCATCCCCTCTGACCAGTTGGCAACTCGGGCTCTACCACATGCTCTTTATCAAAGTTGATTTAAATTTACATGTGTATATTGCTTAGTATGGTGAAGAGAATATTTGGGTATAAAGATTGGATCACTTTGCAATTTGGTGAAGTGCATATATCTTGTCATTTGTTATTGCTATGCATACATCTAAAAACACCAGTCAACATTTCTTCAGAAATTTCATTCTGAAACTATGAATAGTCTTCAAATAAATGATACACTTATCTGGTTCTAAATATTTGGTAGGGCGGTCCGGTGGCGCCTGTCACCAATACAGTGAAGGTTGGCTGTCCTGAGTTCAGCTCTCGTCTTAGGCATGCTGTTCTTTCTCTGCATGTAGCATTTGTTTACAGGGCTGGCTGCCTTGCCATGACATAGCCTTAGTTGCTGGCTCCACGTAAAAAAACCTATTCCCCATACCCCCAGATATTTGATGCCATTACATCATATTATTTATTATAAATACATGCTGTTACTGTTACCTGCTTCCAGATATTTAGTTCCATTGTATCATATTATTTTGCTTACTACATCTCTTTTTATAATACTAACATTGTGCTCTCATAAGTTTGCTTGCATATACATTAATGTTGATACAACAGTAATGTTTATTATTTTGAAATCCAAGGTATGTCAGATATCTTGTCTCTTATCAAGTAGCTATGATTACAGCAGTGTAGTGTATTTACAGTTGTGTGGTATATTTACAGTAGTGTAGTGGGCAGTGTCTGAGTAAATGGGAAGTTTTCTTAAGCTTCGTCATTGTTGTCCTTAAACAGAGTGCGACGAAGAAAACATCATTGGTCTGCAATCCATTTGTTGCCTTCAACAATTCAGAGTCAGTTGACATTGGGGGCTTAGTGCGGAACAGACTACGCAGCCTGGATATGTCACTCAGTGACTACTGTAAGCACTTATTATCCTTTGTGTATGTGTGTGTGGATAACTGCAAGGCAGCACATTAGAGAGAGATGCAGGTAGCATTGTTTCATACTGTTATTTTTTTTTCTTCAGCTGAAGTGAAGAAGCGCCCGAATAGTATTTCATATGTGATTGCAAACCCAGCTCCCAAAAGGAAGTTGAAAGTTGGGGATATTGTGTAAGTAACAATCTTTTTTGCGAGAATATTAAACAAGTAGACAGTGATTGCATCCATTGAAAATTATCTATAAAATGCCAGTGTTATGATACATATGGAAATGCAATGCATGCTTTGTAATGCAGCTGTCTGTGATGCATTTCACACATGGAGGATAAAATTATGTCATTAGCAAGTTAAAGTTATATTTAAATGTCATCGTTCTCTTAGGTTTTTTATTTTTATTTTGAAACAATGCTTTCACCTTTACTTTGTGTGTTCTCTTGTCCAGCTATGTCATCCAACCCAGTTCCATGAAAGCCAAGCCCAGTAAACAAAAGTCATGGATCACACGATCTCATAGCTTCAGTGGTCCAGTTAGTTCTAAGTTTTCTGCAGACTCACCGTCTGTATCCCTACAAAATGCTGCCCCACAAAATGAAAAGAACGATGAGAAAATCAAACAGGTTGGAAGGTTTAAACTCAAGCGCTGTACCTCAGACAAGCAGTCACAGCAGCCCAAAAAGGAGCCTTCTGATGACTCTGCTGCATGATATTTCAGGAGTCTTCAATCTTCATGTCATCAGACACTTGTTTATCTTCTGGGAATATGGCAGGGTGATGTGTTGTGCATGTTTCATCTTTTTATGTATGTGTGTGTGTGTCATGCATGAGCATACATATGGGTGAATATGTCTTACCATAGATGTTTCCATGTTAAATGCAAACACCCACATTTTGAGCGATTTGTGCGACTGTTGGAGTATTCAATTTTTGTTGGCCAGTTGGTTTGAATCTCACAAGTAATCTTAAAATACTTGTCCAGAAAAGGTACTTATTCACATTTTTGGTCTGTTTTCACTCACAACAACCAAAACTACCAAGAGCAGTACAGCTAGTCCAGTTCTCTAGACCAGTGGTTCTCAAAGTGTGGTCTGCTGACCACTTGTGGGCCACACACATAAGTCAGGTAGTTTGCCGCTGACAGTCATAATATGTCAGCAAAGTAATGGTTAAATCACAATATACGAGAATTAGTCCAGTTTTGATTTCACTCGAGTTTTAAATTTATCAACTGCTTGTTCATATAAAAGGCTCCCTTGCCAACTGAGTCTTTGTGTCATTTTTTTTTTTTTTTTTTTGCGTCATTGCGTCATCTGTTACCCTTAGTAACGCAGTGCGCTTATTTTTAATTTTTATGTATGCTCTGCGAAGTATTTAATTTTATGTAAACTTATGACTATACTACTGTCACAAAAATACATTTAGTTTTGAATTGTAATGAAACAAATGCAGCAATTTAAATTTGAAATTCATGGTACAGAGTGATTTTAGATCTTGGTGGTCGACCATATTTTTTTTTTTGCTTTAGTAAAGTGGTCAGCAGGTTCAAAATATTTTGAGAACCACTGCTCTAAACCGTCAGTATCTTAGAACAGTCAAAACTAACAAAGTCACTGTATTTGTATTTCATTTCTCATGCCATGTCAGATGCCATCATCATTCCACTCAACATATTTATCACATCTTGTATGTCGCATCATCTGTACACATGTCATTCAGCTGATTCTCTCTCCCAGTATCCTTACTGATCACGTACTCAAGGTGTCGCCCTTGGAAGAAGGAAATATTTACAGTGCAGCAAGTAGTTTTGTAGCATCATGATATTTATTTGTTTGGATGAACCAAGTTCTGACCAGTAGATAGTTAACGGATGTGGGACTCAGTGAAGGGGTTAAGCAATTTTATCACAAGCACTTGATGGCAGATTACTTAGTCCTGGTACTGGCAATCTCTGCAATCTTAGGTATCTGTGTTGCAGTTGCAACTCCTCATAACATCATTAGTGTGAATGCTGCATCCTATAGGTCAAGCCAGAAACATTTGTTTCTAGTTACACTTACAAGAGATCTTATTTTTTTTAAAAAGTCATTGCTTATATGAAGACTTGATATACCACTCCCATTTAACCTTCCCAACAGAATTTTGGTGCTTTTTTTCTAAGCAAAGTGTGTTATAAAGTTGAAAGGTGTGGCACTCATACCTGTCTTGGCACCATGATACTGGACCAGGTGTGTGATTTCCAGATACATCAGTATTTTTCTCATAGATACATAATGGTTTTTAATAATTGTTTGGACAAATGAGTGACGATTTATATTTTATTTTTGTATTTAATTGTGCAGCCAACTTATGTACAAGATATTTTTTTACATTTTTGCAGATTTTTTACACACTTCATTGGGTTCATCCTTCATCTTTCATCACATCAGCACAAAGTGCTGCATCAGTCTCCATGTGAATGTTTGAGCTTGAGATTAGAATATGGACAGTCAACATGTCAAATACTTTTCTAGTTTTTCTTGTACAATCAATAAGGTCAGCAGAGAAGTATATGTGGACAGCTGCATAGACTTTCTATTGTCAGCATTGTATCATAATGTAAGTAATAAGAACTGGGATATGTTTGTTGCATTTAAAATGTTTGTGATACTCTTCAGCACAGTCACTTGAACATGGTTACTGTCTATGTTGTATATAATTATGTGCATATTTTTGCTCTTTTAACAATTTTTTAAAAAAAACAAAAAAGTCAATTGATTGCTAAACGTAGAATGTGGGTTGTATGTTTTATAGGCAATGAAAGTTATTCCAAATCTTTTCAGAGGTTTTTTTTTTTTTTTTTTTTTTTTTTTTTTTTTTTTGATATAATATTTCATTTTATGTTTGCCAATCTCTTACAGAACCAATCTTATAAATTATGAACATGAAACTCAAAATGTCTGCATGTGGCAGATTTGTTTGCATTTTCAGAAATAATAAACCACTAAGATTTTGTGATTATGATCTGCTGTTTCATGATTATTTTTTCTTCATCAGAACAATGTATATCTAAAAACCAGCACATTGAATGATCTTTTGATCCGGTGTCCTAGCTTAACTAATATGCAAGGTTCACATGCAGTTGTATGTGTATTTATATCTGACATTTTTCTGATGCCCTAACTGATGTATTGGATTCCTTGTGATATTGTTTGTTCTCATTAAATTGCCAAGATCTGAAAGTTCAGGAAATTGACTTTCAAGTATTTGAGGAAACTTACATTTGAATGTAAATCTTTAGGATTTTGTTAACCAAGAATTTGAGTTCTTTTCCCATTGTTTATGTTTAGTGCTTTAAGGTTTCTAGAGGTATGCCCTCCGGGCCTGCTGCTTTGCCACTTTTCATGCTCTTGATAGCTTTGTCTGATTACATGATAAAATGTGGATATGAAGATTGTAAACAGCTTGATCTTTGCAGGGTTGTGGTATAGGAATATCAGTTTCCTAAGCTACTGTTTTCCTTTTATGAAGACATTCCTAGTTCTAATGTCACTTTTACAGAAATGAATGGCAGATACTGCTTGTGGTACTTGGTTTTATTTTGGGTCATATTCCACTTTGGAAGCCATTAAATATAGGCATGGATTTCACAGGTTTTTTAACAGAAAAAGAAATCATTCCATTTTATGTGAATTTTGTGGCGACTTGTGAAAGTTTTTCTGTGTTGTCTAAATTACAATTTGAGAGGTATGGAGGAATTTATTTGGGGGAGGGGGTATAAAATATTGAGAGGCCTGCATAAAGCAATAGCTTCTTATTTTGACTCTGTGATAGTAGTAAAAAAAATACATAATTGCACATTTCCAAATATTTTTGCATAATATTTTGTGTGTGCATGCGCTAGCAAGAAATGCTTTTGTTTTTGATTTTCATTTCTTTGCATTGTAGGTGATGGCTTATTTTTAACTTTTAATTTGCTAGAACACTTTTATGCATTAAGAGCATGTGCAGTTTCACAAAGGTACTGATTCTAGGGCAAAGAAAATGTTATTTGCATAACTTGCAGATGTGGACTAGAATGAGACCAGAGTTAGTGATTTTAATTTTAGTTGGTCATGAAAGTGGTTTTTTTTTTTGCATGTGACAGTAGACTGGTATTCCCATGGATTTTCAGAACTAGTTTTGTTACAAACTAAATGCAATCATATTTGAATATTATTTGACTTCAAAACAAAAACTTTCAATTCATACAATTTACAGAATCAACCCATTATATTGTTTAGTTTATCACTATTAAAACATTTTTCTCAAGGAAAAAAGATCGAGCCAGTTATAGTTTAGATCTGAGTTAGTTCTATGAAACACAATTCTTGTAAGAATAGCAGAGCACAGCCGTGTCCTGCTTATTGTAATGGCTTGTCATTTCCGGTGAATATCCCACACATTGCTGTGTTAAGAGACTGATGAGTGAAATCAGATGCAGAAGGTACCATCTGACGATATTATTGGTTGATAACTGCAGTTATGTTGAATCTGTAAATTTTTTTATATTGTACATAAGTGGAACAGTTTTTTAAAAATTCATTTTAGTATGTTTTGAAACATTATTTCAAAGTTTAGAATTAAAAACATGTCAAGTACTAGATCTGCATTCTCACCTGGCCCTGTATTTTTATTTTTGTTTTCTTAAAACCATTGGCTACTGTTACATTTGTGTTCTGAATGGCAAATGCTTAAAGATCTGTGCCCTTTTTAGCTGTGTATTTTCAAATGGCACCTTCGTTGGAATAGAGATAATATGTTGTCATCAATATATGGTTAACTTGTTTGCTGCTGTATTGAGGCAAAGATTGGTGCAATCCACTCATCTGTTTTTAATTGCTATACAAGAAATCAGATGGGAGTGAACAGTTTTTAAATCAGGAAGCATACACACATGAACCTTTTGTGTTTTTTAATTTAATGTGAATATGGAATATTCCTATTAAAGAAAGTGTTTGATGAACAAATTGCTGTCAAGGATGTCTTTCTGGGCTGCTGTTGTGCAGTTTTGTGTGGAAGAGTGAGATCATATCCCAGCGAGACACATGACAATACGACGTCGAGTTTTGAGGCGCGTGTGGACTATATTCCTGCTCTTTCTCTAGCATTTTTCTTGGTGGAAGGGGGAGAGTGGGTTAGGAGTCGAGCACATTTTTTAATTCTACAGATATATATATATTCTGGAGTAAGCTGAAGTGATGATCACCCTTTTGCAGTTTCATGTGGTAACATTTCTTCATATTTTCAAGATTACTCAGTATCGCCCCAGTATTCTCCTGATGTCGCTAACATATTCTCTGGAGTCGTTACCGTTACATCTACAGTTATCGCCCTTTACTGTCGGAACGCAGCGAGTCCTCGAGTTGTCCTTCCTTACTACATCTTTGTTACTATTATTTTGTTCTACATCTTTGTTTCTATTCTGTGATCTTAATCTTTGTTACTATTATTTTCTACATTTTTGTTACTATTCTGTTCTACATCTTTGCTACTATTTTATGACCTTGTTCGAACCAGTTGTTCAGCGCAATAAGTTCGCCTTTGGCTGAGATATTGCGCTTTGTAAAATTCCCACTTATTAATATTATTAACAACCTTTCCCATAATGCTAGTCCTTTTTCACACTCTTCTTTTTGTAATATCATGTTACTCTCAGCTCTTAGTACAGTAAATTGTTTATTCTTTTATAGTTCATATGTTATTTGTTTTTTTCCTGTCCCTCGTATGCTGTCTATGTTTCGTTCCCATGCAGAGCATTCTCCTTAAGAGTGTGAGTAAGCGCTTTACAAATTTTGTATTTATCATTATTATATCTCTCGATCGTGCTTCATGTGTGTCCGCGTGCGAGTGAGAAAAAAAATGTGCGTGAAACAATTTTCGTTTAACAGAAGACCGCTTTTATTTCGATTCTCGATGAAGTAGACACGCGTACAAAGTCGCAGACCTGTCTGCATTCGTAAACCTGTTTATTTAGCAAAGACAGGTCGACAACAGGTGGCTGAGGGGTAGTTACAGGGATTGTAAGGGTAGATGGTATAGTAGTTACGCCGAAATATGTTGGGAAATAGGTTTACATACACATAGATAATTAAATGTATATGTGTGTGTGGTGTGTAATAATGTATAATAATTAATTAAGCGTCGACATCGTCACGTGTTACTGCTTCCGGAACTGCATGTGACGTTGATTACAACCAGCGGCGTAGCGATCAGCCGTTGGCGCCCGTTGTGAATTATAACGCCCTTCTACTATCAACCGCCAGAAATCTGTTTCTAAGTGTTTTATTACTAAAACAGTACAATATTTCTACTACTGCAAACAAACAAAAAAATGCGATGCCCTCTATGTCCTGTCGGATTCACGCACACCTATTCCATAACCAAGTGTAAACCCCAAGGAGCCCAGTAAATAAGAACGAAATTATGGGTGTGTAATATGAAGTACATCTATGCATCAATTTTCACCGCGTTAAAGTAGGGACCTTGCGTTTACAAAAGTACAAATAAATAAGATTCAAAATAAATACAGTATGCATACAAAATCATCAGTTGTAGAGACACCACAAAACAGCTTTAAATAAAGGAGCTATAGATCTCGCGGTCGAGAAAAAAAAAAGACGAGTTTAACACCTGAAGATGCGGTTGAGTGAACTTCCAAGTTTAGTCGATGTCGCAAACATCCATAATTTCATTAGAATAAAAACGCATCTCTACCAGAGTTTATTTGCATGTTGGATGAGAACTTGGTAGCACACAACTGTCTGTGAGCCTATACACAAGTTCCTCCTCTGGTGGAGAGACACAGTCACACATCATTCACTCAGCCAGAAGTGGACAACGGTCAACTGAACTACCAGAGTGTGACTGACTCACCAAGGACAGGAGTAGAAACTGCTGACGTGGAGCCTCACCTGTTACACCTAAACACCCCACTGATCACAACACACTTGTAATCCATGCTCATGTCTATAACAGTCGCCTCTGTTATCAGTCATTAAGTACCCGTATCTAGTAATGATTGCTTGGGACATGATTGTTATCAAGCGACTGTCGACATTGTAACAGTACAGTAACAGCTTTTTTCTGCATTTTTTTTTCTCTCTCACGAATGTGTGTATGTAAAATAACCACGTGAATCCAAATAAATGTGATCCTTGCAATAACATTAACTCATTATATCCTTCAGACACCATTACACAAATTGTATACCTTTAGGCGCAATTTATAAATTCCAGCATCATTGCATCTTGCACTTCCACATCATGATGTGCTGAACAAATTACTCCTCAGCACCTCGTTTTATCCTCACCATCCTCCCCTCTCGCCCAGCATCAGTGTTAGGACTGACGGTGGCGACCTGATGATAACAGAGACTGTTATCGACTGTGTCCTCTCTATGAGCATTTTGTGCGGTCAAGTTATTGACAAAGAGTAGCGACACAATCTGTCTTAATATTATCATCATCATCATTATTTAATGCTGATGCTCCATTCACCAGGCTGATTATTGTAAACAGGATGATTATCAAAAGACACGCTGTGATCGAGTTATGTCCTGAAGGGTGATACAAACCTCTAGCAGTATACAGGAAAATGATAATACTGTAGAAACACGCAAAAGCTTTGGTTACTGTTTGATTTGTGTCTCAATACCCACGAAGTCGCTATAGGGACACCCATCTTCGTGGTCTAGTTGCTGGCAGTTGTAATCAGAACTCTGTAAAACTAAATCACATGTAGAAGACGACTGTGAACATTTCCATCATAGGATGAGTGAAGTTATGCTCATGTGATCAGCGGCTGGAATAAAAGCTGCTGTCAGACACAACTCGTGCAGTTAGCATCGCAGCTAGTAGTTAACATGAAACTGAGTGCGGGGACCACTACAGTCCACAAGCGATGGAGAAAATAAACAAGTTAATAAATACATATATAAATATCCGACTAAATAAGATAGCAGAACCCGTGACATTTCCACATGAAGTTGTCACCCGCACTAGACACTATCCGAGTTTGACTGGAATTAAACTGCCATCAAAAGTCCTCTGTAAATTTCCGCTTCAAGACCTTTTAAAAAAAAAACAAAAACAAAAAAAAAAACCCGAGAAATTGCCGCTCGGATATTGTATTTATTGTGTTTAAATCCATGTTTTGAAGAACTTGCCTGGCCCTCTGCTGGTCTGTAGATTGTGCTTCTCTCCTATAGAGAGGAGGTGGATGTTGATGTTTAACACTTGTATGTTGAGGTCAATGCTGGTCATATGTTATACTATTGAGTTTATTCTTCCAGGCCCTGGCCCTGTTTTCTGTCTTCGGCTAATGTGAAGCAGACGGTAAAGTGTTTGCCTGTAACTTTGGCTCAGCAGCAGGAAGCTGAGGAAGTCGGCGCCATTACTCAATAATGTGCACACCGTGCACACCTCATTCATCACCCACACGAAGCGCCCTTCCTTTCCGTTAAGTGTGTATTCGTGGACAACGCTTCTCAAGATGGAGTGCGCAGCGAAGGGAAGGGACAAGATGACAAATATGACCGTGGCTGTCAGGATGGTTGTCGTCATCTGACGTTCACGTCTGACGGCGGCCTCCTCGTCAGTCGTCGTCTTCATGGCCTGCCGTCGGACGTTATGACGTCGCAGGAAGTAGAGAGTGAGGACGTTGACAATGACGAGCAGGAGGAGAGGAGTGTAGGAGAAGAGAATCTTGCCCCACACACTCATGGAGTCGATCACGACCTTGTGTGACACAAACACTGTCGTAGGTGTGACATAAACGGCCACCGAGCCGTCAGGGTTGTCGCTGAACACGATCCGATTCTGCAGCGGGAGATACACGTGATACACGGTCAGCAAGACGTAGGTGACGAGAAGGAAGACGAGAGGCAGACGCGCCAAAACAAACTGTTTGACGTGAAGGGGGCGAACTACGGCGTACAGCCTCTCCACAGACCTCAGGACAATGACTATAAATATTGATGTTGTTACCACAGATCCGCAGTACGTCACAACGTAGAAGGAGAACACGTAGTAGACAAATAGCACGTAGGGGTCGCTTGACCTGGCACTAAGGATGTAAGCAAACACCAGAATAGCGATGTAACTAACCTGGGCATAGCTGACGCACAGCACATACACACTCATAGTCGTGCGCATGCACTTCTGCATCAGGACGACAACGTTGATGACTGTGACGATAAAGGAGACACAGAGAACAGAATACTTGACGAATGTGAGGATGTAAGTAGCCGTTAAGTATTGTTCCTGTGTAAGTATGGGGACATAAGTGTCTGTCGCGTGACTTCTTGTTACAGCGCTTACTTCGATTGTACTGTTGGTGACGACAAATGGTTGGCAGCTAAGTGTAACTGAAACGGATGCAAGAAATTCATTAGAATTTAGAAGTAGTACTTTTCAATTAATAATCAAAGCTTATATATATGTCTGTGTGTGTGTGTGTTGGCTGAACAGCAATTATACTGTTTGGACAGATAATAAAGCGGGCGAGTACAAGAGCTCGTTTCTACCTGAACTCCTGTGTTGATTGAAAGTGTTGAAGTACGAGCTTTGTAAGATTAATAAATTTGAATTAAGTGAATTAATAAATGTACGGAAAACGCGCAGAAATACATGAAGGAAGGCAACTATAATAACTGCACTTCAAACTCCGAGGAACTGCAAACTTTGTTACATTCACAACTCAGAGAAAAGAATGATTACTGTGTGCTTATTAATATATATCCCAGCTAACCTACTTGCTCACATTAGTTACCGGCTCATCAAGCGTCAGCCACATGTATGCAGTACAATAGATGCTGGATTCAACTAAGTTAATAGTTCTAAATCCAGAAAATTATTAGCTCTTTCTTTCTTTGGTTAAAAAAAAAAAAAAACTATGCACGCACAATATGCATTGTAGAGACTACTATTACTTATTTAGTAAACTTAGTATACATAGAGAGTACTACCATTTACTTAATAATGTTATACACTAAAACAATGCTACTACCATCATCGGATTGCTGAACAGTCGAAACACTGACATCCAGAGCCGTATGCCCGCTGCTTTCATGGACCCAGGTGTGGGAAAGGGACTCCATAAGGCCTGGGGAAGGTCAGTAGCGAAGGTCTGACCCCAAGAAAAGCGAGTTCACTAACACCTCACTCTCCCAGTGACCCAGCTACTACCTTTGCCTTTTAACTGTTTTCTTATTCGAGATGTGCGCTGTTAAAAAAACAAAACAAAACAAAAAAAACAATTTTCGTTTATTTGCTCAAGGAGTGTGCCGATTATAGCCAATAACCTTTTAAAAAGAAGGTAATGCCAAAGAATTCTATTTATCTACTTGAAATGTTGTTTGAGGGCACATCTGACAGTGTCAATCGACAGGTTCTGTTGAAGTGTTCAAGGAGTTGTCAGTCTAAATCGCGACTGTCATGGCTCGATTAAATGCTCTGTGGTTATAACAGGGCGACGACACGTCCCGTGTACACATTCTTTTTTTTTTATTAGCATATAGTGTGCTCATTGCACAAAGAATTTACTTTTTTCTTTACCTTTCCCTCTTTTCATCCAGTAGCAGCTTTGGTCCCTCATCAATTGTCACCTGATTACTTTCATTTCTCTTTACTTATTACTTTATCTTTTTGTTTCATTTGGAGGGTTTAAAAAAATTAATTAGAGTGAAAACAAGGCTGCAGTGACAGGCTGAGCTGCTTTGTTCTCCGCTGATTACTTTTTGTGTGGAAAGCTATTATTTTTATTCGTGTTCACCGGTTATTTCGATTGTATGTTGCATTCTTACTCCTCATGAGCTATCGTTTGTTTTCATCGACTGATTGTAATTGCCCCATTGTTTGCTGTGGATTGTACTGTAAAGGTTATCCTTCTCTGCCATGACACAGATTCTAGATATAATTTTATATTCATGTTTTCTCTTGTATTATCTAACACCAGTCTTACCTGTTCTCATTTACCCTACTATTATCGTTTATAGGTCTTGCTGTAAACGTTTCTACCTTTCATTATCGTAGTGGTACTCAGCACTGACTATTACTGGATGTGTGTTCTAGGATGTTTAAGAATGTAAAATTTGTCGCTACGACAGTTTAGTTAGTGCACTTGAATCTACTTGTTAATGCGAAAATGCCTGCCTGTGTAGTTAACTCCCCGAAGACATTTTTCCTGTTGTGATTCTGTGATCATGGACGTGTCTGTATGTCGAGACTCACTCTTGTCCTCTTGCGAAGTGATCCGCTGTTAGTCTCAGTGATCCGTAACAATTAAGAATGTGAATAAACCGGAAGCTAAGTCGTCTAATGCCTCGTTTTAGCAGTTTCCCCTCTTTCTACCCCTCCCGCATTTTCTTATCCCGAGAGTTCTGCCTGACAGGTGGGCGTGTCGGTACGAGGGAGATAGTTCTAGACGCTACTGGAAAAGTATATTTTAAAAAAGCCCTTAATAGCCTTCTTAGAGGTCTGCCCCGACTTCATTGCACCTTCCCTATCCATCGCCACCCGTCAGACAGAATACTTGCAAACATGTAAAACTACTCTTTGCTCACTTTCCATTTGCTCTCGATCATAGATGCATGAATTAATGCACAATCTTTATCTTCATACTTAATGTTATTTTGTTACATGGAGTGTCCAATGACCACTTCTCGAATTGTTACAAAACTCTTACGTATCCAGGTTGAATTAGGTAATATTCACACTCAAAATTAAATATATATGCTTCTTTGCTTTACTTAGTACAGTAAATCGTACGGTCAAAAACAAATTTTCTTTTGCATTAATTTTTTTCCTTTGACAGCTTAATTGGCTCTTTTTTGTTTGATCTTATCTGTGAAGTAAGAGCCATGACTTACCTTAACTTTTCTTTTTTACATGTATGACTGAGCTAAGTTCTTTCTTCCTTTTATTTAAATGTTGTTCTTTCTGTTGTCATCATGAAGTCCCACTATGGTCAAGGGCGCTGAACCCTTGTCGGGTCCGTTCTCTCCGCTGTTTGAGTTGTCTCCCTTACAAAAAGTCTCACGCTGTCTTCACGTCTGTTGAAGGATAAGGAGCTATCACGAACTAATATCCGTCCGTGGAGCTAGGTAACATCTGTGGGATGCAGTCCAAAATTTAAAATTTCGTGCGAGCTGGTGAGTGTTTTAATCTTACCGTTTTCTTTTTTTAATGGCACTTGAGCATGTAGTTTGTAAGACATCTGTGAAAGCGAAGTACTTGCCGCATATCTATCACAGTATAATCTCAGTCTTGGAATGTTACTTGGATAACTTTGGCAGCCCTCAACCAATATTCTGCTGCTACTAGAAAGGAAGTGTATACTTGTCTTACTAAATCGTTATGAGTAATTGTTGTTGTGTGACAACTGACAGTTAACTTTTTTATGTAGTAATATTAGACGTTGATCATAGTTGCTGACATCGTGTTATCACGAGGCGTCAAGCAAGCAACAGTTACTTCGGTAATCAGATATAGTTTTCTTTAGTGATTCATCATGGCATGAATTAAGTAAACAATGGGATTATAGTTATCACTCCAAAATATGATATAAGCCCACATACTACGGAATAACACTTAAACGGGCACAAATAAGCTGCATTCTACACCGCTTAGCCACCCACATTATAGAAGTTGCAGCATTAAGACTTGTACACAAGATAATTATAATAAATCTTATCAAAACATGGTTCTGAGAATATTTGGTGTGAACAGGTCCAAGGCTAACTTGGTCTTGAACCAGTGATTAATGTTGCCAAATGTTTATGGTCATGTGCTGCAGTTCATGAATGCATGATTATATTAGTTTTATTACCCATGCAGATGTTTTCTCATCCATTGATGTTGTGTTATTTATCTATGCACACAGTATTGTTTTTCTATGCATGTGGTTCATGTTCTGTCTGTGTATTTCCCAGCTAAGTGTTGTGCTAATGGTGACCACTTATAAGAGGCATAGGTCTCTTGTCTGAAAAGCCCTGTGCAGACCAATTGTTATTTTATTTCAGAGTGGTCTGGCCTGATAAATGGACAGCAAGTGTTGAACCCCTTTAATAGAATGCCCACCACAAATTTTCTGAAAAATGAAGGTCACTGCAAACACCCACTTGCACCCCTTTCCCTTTTCCCTTTCAAATATCCTGTCATCTTTATGGCTTATCCAGTTTCTCCTAAAAAGCATTGTGCATCTTTGTGATGGATCACTTTAACTTCATCATCATTATCTGTTGACAAATGCTGTCTGCTAAATTACTTTGATTTATAATTAATTTATGGTTTATAAACAACAGTGTTTAACTTATGTGATATCTATTCTTCTTTAACAGCATTATTAGCTGCTGGCAATTTAACTATCAGACATCATCTGCAGCGTAAAGCAGCCTTTTTATGCTGCCGTTATGATTAAATGATACTGTATCTGCTTCAGGGCTATCATGTTACACAGAATGGGGGTCAAGGTCAGACGTCATCAGATTTCGTCCTTGCTACTGTTCTGTTTATTATTCTTGCAGGAAACTCTTTAAAAAAATCAACAAATACAGAACTCATTTGTAAGAGTATTCTTGCATGGAAGAAAGTGGCTGAAAACTTGAGTATGCACCCAGTTGATAGCTTGAATCAAACATTGCAGGTGTGAAAAGCACACTTTTTACTTTTCATAAAGCATCAGAGATGTTGTCAGGATGTTAGAATATTTTTTAATTCTGTTGATTCTGCAAAAGTTACGTTTAATTTAGATAAATTTGTGTCTATACATGTTTTGCATGCTAGTGTGAGTGTGTGTTTATGCATATGTGTATGTGTGTAAAACTGATTTCTTGCTTCAAAATAACAGACGTGCCTGATGACAAACTCACTAATATTTAGTAATTTTCTAGCAGAGTTGTTAGTGACAAAAGCAAGAAGTCAGCTGAAGGTGAGCAGCTTGCGAACACAGGAATATGCTGCAACTATTTTAAAAATACTCTTGACAAGCATAAAGATAAGCCATGAAACTGAAACTAATATATTTAGTCCAGAGGAAGCCCACTAAATTCACAGTTGAAGGCCATTCCTTGGTAACTTCTTTCATCATTCCATCTCCACAGCCCATTTTCTTGAACTGAGAAATGTAGGTTAAGCATTCAGTCATAAACTACATGTACAGAAATTGTGTGTGCAAGAGAGTTCCATGCATATGTACTTCAGAACTTTTTTTTAAGTCTCAAAGCATGCAGTTTAAAAACAACAGCGTGTTTTGGATGAGATTAGCAGGAGCGGAAACATTCAGCTGTTCACTGTCTGAGGCTGTCTTTTTTTTTTCTTTTTGCCTGCGCTCTTCCTTTATAAATGGTTTTCTGTGCAGGTTATTTTGGAAGTTTAAAAATGCTACTGAAGTAAGCATTCCGTATGATAATGAAGGCCCAGATTTTTTTTGGTTGCTTTTACGTATATTCCAAGTAAGACAGATTGAGAAAGAGTGTGTGTGAGTGAGAGAGTGAATGCTCTTTTAAAAAAAAATATTATTACCTAAATTCTATTTAAACTAAATCCACTATATACATCAACACACAAAATAATTGTAAAAGCTGAATAGTCTTTCTTTATTTTTTTAATGATACAGTGTGCAAAAGTAAGCTTTGCTTTTTTTCTTTTTTTTTTTCTATTTTGATTTGGTAATATAACCTGGTATATTTTTTTGGTATACCATCATGTGACTTTCTAGATTCAAAGTACTTAAATGTCTTTTTAAAATCATGTTTGCATTTTGTGGACAGAAGAATTGTTTGTTTTGTGCACTAGATTTCAAAGAAAGTGGTTTCGATAGAATTACACAAAACAAGTCGTTTTGGGCTGCTTGTTCAGATTTTTCTCTTAAAAAGGCATTACTTCCTGTGTGCTGGTCTGTTACCAGTTTTAGAACTGAAACCTGTAGGCCATAAGTAGATGTGATCTACACTATGTTCTTCAAAATCTATAACATGTTCTTGTGTTGTTAGCAAGAAACCTGCAGTTGCTTACACTTGGAACTTCTCCAAACCATGTGACTTCATTGTGTTGCATGGGGTGGGTGTCAGGTTGTGGGGAGGTGTGAGGCTACCCTTTTGCTTTCCCAGTTTTTAGCTTCATTTTTCTTCATCAGTCCTCTTTCCTAGAATGTAGTCACTACAGCTGCATGTTATTTTTGTACTGGGTGCCATCTGATAATTTCAGAATATTCCTTTTTAAATTTGTGCAACAGTTTATTTTTAAAACTTCTTGTAGTAGGCAGTGTACAGTTTAAAACATGAAAGGTTAGGAAGATTGCAAATGAGAAAGAAGGTAGCAATGATCAAAATGCAGTTGATCGTAGTTTGAATACTCAGGATTCCATCCTGCTCAGTCAGTGCCCCAGTTTAGTTCTTTAGAGTCCTGCTGTGTGCCTTCGTGAACAGTATAACTGGGTGAGTGGTTGTGAAAAATCATTGCCAGATTAGTGAAAAAAATAAAAGAATATCAACATTCTATGAGTGGAAGGAGGAAGAACAGCAACCACGTAAGCAGTTATTTTGTTTTGTTTTGTTGTTTTTTTAGAACATGGCTACATCCAAAGCCATTTGGGACAATGATAAAGCGGAGGAGACCATTGATGGAGAAGCTGCGCTGTTGCAGGACAGAAATGGTGTCAAGTCTCAGTTGCAGCTGATGCCTATGGTTGATCTTGATGCTTCTGCAGAAAACAGATATGCAAAAACCTCAAGCATTGAATGTGGATATTGTAGATGGCAACCAAAATGTTTACGTCGCTGCAACAACCCACCTTGTCTTCTTTTCTTCCTTTCAATGTGTGCATTAATACTAGGTAATAAAGGATTGCACTGGGTAATGAAAGATTGTTGTATAGGTCAACACTGGGTAATGAAAGATTGTTGTATAAGTCAACACTGGGTAATGAAAGATTGTTGTATAGCACAGAACTTCTGACTGCACAGAAAGTGCACACTATAAGCTACAGCTACTGGAAACAGGTTTGATTTTTTTTTTAAGGAAAGGGCTATTGAGAAAAAGAGAGAAGTAGATATAGTGTACTTAGTAATTTTAGCAATTGTGTAAATAAAGATTTCCTTTATTTCATCGTAATTTTGATGGAAGATTTATGAGGCAGTAATTACTTTTTAACATTTTAAATCTGTAAATTCTGTAAAAATATTTTTTCAGTACTTTTTAAAGATTTCTTGTAAATTTTGCTTTTTTAAAAATCTAAAATATTCCGAATTTTTTTATTTCATAGGTTTTGTTGTGAATGGCGTAAACAATGTGAACACCACAGCCATAGAACGACGATTCAACCTACCAAGTGCCAAAGTAGGCCTCATCTCAAGTGCTTATGACATTTCAGCTGCCATCTTAGGCATAATCATCAGTTACTTTGGAGCCAGAAAGTACAAAGCTCGGATGGTTGGCATCAGTATAATTGTTGCCTCTTTGGGTTCATTTTTAATGGCACTACCTCATTTCACAATAGGACCATACCAGCTGGGAACTTACAGCACTGTCTCTGCTTGCCTGGCGCATGGTAAAGAGTAATATATATATATGTGTGCATGTAAAAGATTATATATATGTGTGTGTGGGGAGAAAGAATATCAATAATTGACATACATCCAGTGTGTGTATTACCAACAAAAATATTCAAAGTTTTCCTTGAAGATAGCTTTAATGAGGTTCATTAGAAGGCCTCATTGATAGCCTCAGAAATTTGTGAGAAAATTTCTTTGTTTATAATGCATGGCTCACAGTTATGGAGAAATCATAACAAACCACTTACCTGTTATATTAATCATACAACAAACAATGCAGTGCCATACATGGGGTAAAAAAATAATGTATTTGTATTTAACAAAGGGAAACGAACTAAGTAGTGTTCAAAATATGTACAACTTTGCATTGGAATCACAGAAACAAACTCATCTGGCTTGGCAAATTCCGTATCAAGAAACCTGTGCCAAAAAGAGATGGATGGCCACTTGTCAAACTACCTGTATCTGATTCTGGGCCAGCTGCTGCATGGTGTAGGTGGCACAACTCTTTACACAGTGGGTGTGGCTCTTCTAGATGACAGTGTTCCACCTTCTTCCACTCCTCTTACTTAGGTAAGACACACTGTTGAATGTTAGATGTGTTTTAGCCTCCTTCACACCACTTTAGTGAGTGACATATCAAAGTATGTTAGAGTATGTGTTCTAGCTTTCTCCACACCCTCTTTACTTGAGTAAGTGTTATATTTGTTACACTTTTTCTGCTTGAATAAGTGACACACCTGAGAATGTTAGATATGTTTTACCCTTCTTCACCTTTTTGGGTTATAATCAAATTTACATACGTTAGGTATTAGTACTTCATCTTTTTATGGCGAGTAATTTATTTTTCTTTTAAAAAAATGTAAAAATTGTCCCTGAAGAGTGGAATAGATTTTCACTAGACTTGTTTGTAATGCTGCAGGTATTCTATACAGCAGTGCAGTCATAGGACCAGGGCTGGGATATGTTGTGGGTGGACAGTTTCTGAGTCTGTATGTTGATTTTAACTTGGTCTCCACAAGGTCAGTCAGGCTTTTATTTTTGTTTTAAATTTGTTTCCTGTCAGTAGCAAATGGCTGCATGATTAGAACTTAGAAATTTAACTTTGTGAGATTTGTCGACTTCTCTGTTCTTTTGTACCTCAAATTTTAAAGTCATTTTATTATGAGGTTCTGTAGGAGTTGTACTTGTATTGCTAGTTTTGTGGATGTGTTTAAAACATCAGGATGGAGATGGATGATCCTCGATGGGTTGGAGCATGGTGGCTGGGCTTTTTGATTGCTGCTTGTTTAAATTTACTTGTTGCCATTCCTGTCTGTGGCTTTGGAGCTGAATTGCCGTGTAAGTCTCAGTTTTATTTTTCAGCATGATCAAGCTTAGTCAGTATATATTTTTTACAGGTTTGCTGTTGAATATTAATTAAAATTTTTTATAATGTAATGTAATTTTTTTGTGGTGAGGGTCGGGGGAGAGATCTGTTTGTATACTTTTTGATGGATGGGATGTTTGTGTTTGTGTCATGGTTCTTAAGCTCATTGAGCCATGTGGGAATCACTCTAAGAGTGCTTTTTATTAGTAATTATTAGGTGCAATCAAGAATATGCAAAAATTTATTTACCACTATCTAGTTCGTAATTTTTAAAAATGTTTTTCTAAATAATGTATTGTTGCTCCTGCCACTGCAGCAAGTGAACTTAGCAGTGGACAGCCAGTGCTAGCATGTCAATGGTAGCAGAATATAAATATGGAAAAAGTAGCTGCAACAGAAAGTATAATGTAGGCATTAATAAATTTACATAAAATGTTGATATGAATAAGTGTATTTTGTGTGTATACATATGTATAGATCAGAATGAGTACATCCATTTTACTTGTAACTACAATGTAATACCATTTGTAACATTCAGATTGATGAACTGGTCGCAGCTCAGAAAATAGTGCAGCAGGTGTAGCGGTCGCAGCAGATAAATGTGTGCTTGATATTTGTATAATGACTGGGATTATTGTCTAATGAGTGGGGTACAGATTTATAGTTACCGTTGTATGATAACTGGGATACAATTTTAGCACACGTTGAATTAATGCCATAGCTGTTAACATGATAGATATTCTTCATTGTCCTACTTAGTCACAAATGAATTCCTAAGAAGAATCTTTTGATTTATGTGGCACAGCTGCACAGAAGATACGACAGAATCGAATATCTGAAGCACATAGCGAGAGGAAAAAGGTGAATATCTTAGATTCAGACACCAAAGCCTGCTTGACGGCTTCAAGGCAGAGCCATTCTTTTCACCATTTTATCAGGGTCACATGGTCATTGCTGCGTAACCCCTGCTTCTTCTTCATGTCGCTCAGCATGGTGACAGAAGGTATAGCTTTATCTGGAGTGGCAACATTTATGCCAAAAATGATTGAGAACAAGTTTCAAGCTTCAGCTTCTTGGGCAGCTATTCTGTCAGGTAAAAGCTGCATTTTTTTAGTTTTTCCTTTGCTCTTGAACTCATGCTAATCATTATTATACAAATGCAGAATGCAACCCTTTCATACAGTGATATGATGGCACTCTTGCTCAGCACTCAGCTATCATGCTAAAAATCTGATAAGACACCATGCTTACTTGTGGTGTTTTGGGGTGAAACAAAGGGGAAAGCAGCACTTTGTCGATTTCAAATAGTAAAGACTTCTTGTGGGGCTGTGTTTGTGATCTTGGCAGGGGGTTGGGGGGAGAATTTGTGGATTTTTTTAACCATATACCATATGGTCATTATGGCACCCAAAAACATTTTAGATTTAAAATTGAAGTAAAGTGGAAGATGTATTTCGAAATATGAGAGTGGTGTACATGTGTCTGAATTATCCATTGAGTACAACTTGGTTAGGTCAAATGATAACAATATTGAAACTTAAAAAGGCCATTAAAACAGCTGATGTAGTGAAAGGAGTAAAAGCCGTAACAAAGCAAAGGTCTCAAATAATGGAAGTGACGGAGAAGCTATTATTGCTGTGGATAAATGAAAAACAGATGAAACGAAGTCGTCATTTTACATGTGCCATTCTATCAAAGACTAAATAATACAAGGTAGTTAGCTCTTGGTGGGTGTCGCAAACAATTAAATATATTTGTATTTCTTCATATGGGGGATAAAGTGCTCTACACTCAGACTAATTTGGACTTGACTAGCCTTTTGGATAGAACAAATTGTGGTCGAGTGCCAGCTGTACTAACATAGAATTGTTGACAAAGGCTAAAATCAGCAGCGATCAAGGGATGTCTTGTTTTGATTCCACTCTTATAGTTTAACTAAAAGCATTAATATAAAAAGAATTATCTGCAGTTTTCTTTATCAGTTTTGTAATAATGCTCACTTTTTAATGTAAGAAAAATTGTTGGAATATTTACTAAAAAGTTAAATTTCAGCCAATAGTGATGTCTTGACTTTTATCAATGTACCTTTGAAGTCTTTTTTGGGTGGGGTTTGCATAAATCCTAATAAAATTAAGAAGCTTTTTTTTTTATTTCTTATAAAATGTATAGATCTATGTGCAATACAGACCTATCTAGTTAAATGGCTGGTTACCATGAAAAGGACTTCAAACTGCATGAGACCAGATAACAAGAAGAGTATCAGCCACCAGTCTGTAAGCAGCTATATTATACATGATTGTCTTAACAGGCATTGCTGTGGTTCCTGGTGCTGCTACAGGGCAGTTTCTTGGAGGATACATTGCCAAAAAGAAAAATCTTGGTATTCCTGGTCTTATTAAGCTGAGCATTTTGGGCATGGCCCTTACACTGGTGTTCTCTGCGGTGGTGTGGAATGACTGTGAGCCAGAGGAGTATGTAGGAATTGCTTCCCCTTACTTCAACAGGTAAGAGTAAAATTTAACGGCCTTTCGCTGGAACAAAATGCAAGTCACCTTGACAGTTTAGAGTTTAAATTGATTAAACTAAATTCAGATTTAAATAAAGTGTTTTTCATTACTTTTTCTTTTTTCGTTTTTAAGTGTTCACTTTACTGGGTTTTTGAGTGATTTGCTCTTTGTCTCCTGCAGTTCTTCAAATGTCACAGAGCTGGTGTCTGAATGCAACAGAGGCTGTGGCTGCACAACAGAAGCATTTATTCCTGTCTGTGATGAGAACAAAGCACTCTATTTTTCCCCTTGTCATGCTGGCTGCTCCGTGCAGACCTCAGAATACACGGTACTTCCTTTGTCTGCTTAATGAATATTTTGTTCTTTTTTTAATTTTATATTTACGACCGGCTCAGTATTTTTAGATTTATGTTTTTGTGTTAAATATTTCTGAAGCTTTACGTTTATTATCAGCTTCACTATTGTATCATGGCTGTCAAAGCAATTTTAGGGAACCATACAAGGATTGTTGGTTTTTGCATGCATCACTAGTTGCAGTGTAAATGCAGGGGACAAGAAACTGTATTATTGCAGAGTCAATACAGGGGATAATAAACTATGTTATTGCAGAGTAAATGCATGCGATAAGAAACTATTTTATATAATTGCAGAATAAATACAGGGGACAATAAACTACTTATATTATCGCAGAAAAAATACAAGGGACAAGAAAGTGTTTATATTCTTTCAGCATTTATTTTTAGTGATGTAAAAGTACATCAGTCACCTCAATTGAAGACACAGGCGACAGTTAAAATTAACTTCTTATGTTTTCAGTATTCAAACTGCTCATGCCTGGGACCTATGGCAGGAACAAATGCCACTGTCTCCACCAGAGGCTGCCGACAACAGTGTGCAGCCCTGTACCCTTTCATAGCTCAGCTCTTTCTTCTCATTTGTTTTAACATGATTTGCGTTGCTCCAGGCGATGCAGTTCAGCTCAGGTACTTCAGCAATGAATCACTATTCATTGTATTTGGTTTTGGTTTTGCTGTCTTTCGTAGTATTTGCTGGTAATGTGTTACATAGGTGGGACACTGAAACACTGCTCCAAGTCATTGTATGTTAGTTCTACTGAAGGTGTATGACGTATGTGCTGAATTCACATATTCTCTTAATTTCCCCTTTTGACTAGTGCTGGTTTTGGGTTGGCATGTAAAACAGTTGTTAAAACATGTATTGACAAGCTGATAATCTAAACCAATTAAGAGATGAAAGAAAACATGAGAAAAGTAAATCTTTCCTTACAGATGTGTACCTGAAGAGGACAAGACTTATGCACAGGGTTTGAAACTGCTGATTGTTCGATCTCTGGGTAAGTTTTTCATGTCTTGAAAAGCAGAAATTGAAGATAAGTAACATGGTCAAGAATTTCAAATACAATTGATCAACTGTTAAAGACACAAACATTTTGAGTTTGAGTTCTCATCCAAACTTAGGAGGATTTTAAATTTATAGAATAAATCTAGCAGTCATGTACTTCACCAGTGTCAGGTACAGAGTACTTACATCTTTGACAAAACTGAAAGGAAGATATAGAAAACAATTTTCAGGTCTGAAAAAAGTTGAAGGAGTTAAAATGTAAATTATAAGCCATGGTTTAAAGAAGTTGAGTGCATGACTTTTTGACAAGTAGGGAAGAGGTTGCCAGAAATCTGGAGTTGTGAATGGTTTCATGTTGTAGCAGCGATAGGATGGTAGGGCAAACACAGAGACTCATGAGAAGTTGGGGTCACATGCTCAGCAATGTGTGTTTAAAAAAGCCCTAAGCACAGGAGAAAAAGGTATTCTGATAACAAATAATGACTATAGAAACTTTATACACACAAACCAAAGATGCATATGTGTGTGATGCTTTTTGCCATTTAGAAAGGTTTCTTTTCTTACTTATCTAGGTACTGTAGCTGGCCCTGTTATTATTGGACGTCTACTTGACAACACTTGCATTGTGTGGCGGAAAGACTGTAAGGGTTCTTCTTTATCCTGCTGGTTGTATAACATTTTTGGCATGACATTTAGCTTGTATGTGACAATTGTTGTCACTAAAGTTTTTTCCATCTTTTTCTGTTTGATGGCACTTGCACTTTATCGACCACCAGTTCTAGCCCATGAACCAATCACAGATAAAGTTGTTGTTGTGAACAATGTTAATAAGAAAAAGGAAGGTTGAGGAAACTAATAGCAATTGTTTTGGTGGTATTTGTGGTTGTGGTAGAATTTTTTGCACATGCTGAAGTGAATTGCTTGGGGCATAGACTCCTTAAATCAAAAATGAAACAATGTATCCATTTATGCTAATCAAATTTGTTGAAATACTGTGCAATAGATTGCTTTTGAATATTGTTCTTGGGCTACAACGATGACAAAAAAATTCTGGTTTGTCAGATTTTTTTGTGCTTCTTTGTGTTTTGTTCAGTTGGCATTATATTTTAATGCTATTGAAAATCTTTTTTGTGGTGAAAGAGATACTTTTATTGGTGGCAAAGACATATAATTATTGATAATCTAATGGCTAATTACATTAACTGTTTCAGTTGGAAAGAACAATATTTTTTGACTAGAGGCACAAGCACATGTAGCATGGCAAAAAAGAAGCTTGATGAACGTAAGAGTAAGATAATTGTGACTGTGTTTGACTTGCCATCAAAGTTCAGCCATAATACCACTTGTGCTGTAGTGAAGTTTTAAGTAAATGTTTGCTCAGTTATTAAGGTGTAAGTTTTCATGATGTCATCCCTTCTAATTTGTGCACTAGCTATTGTTTATAATAGTCTATTGCATCACGGGCAAAGTGTGCTTTTTTTAAACTACAGGACATGAAGCTGCAGATAATGTTGTGTAATTATAACCTGGTGACTTGAGCATTATCTTCACAGCAGGTCAAAACCTGCTCAGGCCCTTTGATCATACAGGACTGAAGGATTTAAAACTTCAATTTTGGCAGAATTACAAATTTGTTTTTGCATTCCATGAAGGCCTTTACAGATGTTATACATATTGCAAGCCTACTAAATGGCAGTTTATTCAGATTTGTAAAACTTTAATTCACTGTTGTTGTCTTTTGCTAATCTTTTAAGCAACCTGGCTAGATTTTGCTTTAACAAACTATTACTATGCATATTCATGTTGATTTAGATGATGTGTGAGATGTCAGTAGTAAAAGTACCAACTCCATGGTTGAAAATCCAAGTGAAGGAGTATTTTTATATTGATCCTGTGATTATGCTGGTTGTGTTCATGATTTTGATATGCTTAAATTTTAAAGGATTGTGTGCAATGGGTTATTATTCCCTTTTTTTGCCTGTATTTAATCCTTTGACTGGAATACAATGTCAATTGTAACTGGATCAAATATAAAAGTTTATCAAAATACTTTTGTACAAATACATTACTAGATTTAATTATTATGAATTATCAGGTCCATATGGATTTGCACACTTACATGCTTTTTTTTTTTTTTGACATTGTGAGAGTCTCATAAAGCATTGTTTGTTGGGCATTTTATTTGCTTTTTCTCTTTGTAGATCTCACTTCTTTACCATCATTCCTTTCTATGGCCTTATATTTACCTGTCTGTTGAATATATGTCACTTAAATTATTAGACTTTGCCATAACTGTATTCATCAAAAGGTATTGTATCAGTCTTTTCAGGGACGCATGGGTTTCCACGGAATTCATCTGTTAGCTGAATGGAATGCTTAAAACATGCTAAATGGTTAACAACCTAGTGAGTGCATTTGTAATTGCTGGCCACATCTTTGCCAGAATAGGATGTCATACAACGATGTTGATAAAGATTTATGTTACTGGTGATGCTGGTGCCATTGCCTAATGAAAGAAGACCTTTGGACATGGCTGCAGCATTTTCAGGGCAGATTGTTGGCCAGTGGACCACATATTCAATAGTTTGCTGTTGCTATTCCTTCTGCTGTAAGTGCTTAAAAGTGTGAAAATGTGTGTCTAACTGAATGTATTTAGTTTAATAACTAAACAATGAGTACCATGAGACAAATGACACATAAGAATATCCTGTATATGCATACATATGGACCCATTAAATTGTGTTGATTCATTAAGCTTTAATATGTATTTTATTGTAGCTACATATACAGGCAGAAATAAAGTGAACAGCATGGATTAAATTCTCCTGGGATTAACAAATTGTTGAGATTGCAAGGAATCTGTAATTTAACAAGGATGATGATGATGAAAATTAGTGAGAGCATTGCTCCCTAATGACTCACAGCATTTTACAAAACACTAATAAAAAAGGACGAAATGTATCAAGTAGGATCTGCTTGTTGTTATGGAGAATAGTAAGTAGCACAGTCACAATAATGGCAGGGTAGGGCTAATTCCGACCCACGGACATCTTTGGTCTCGTCCATCTGCCAAAATGTGAAGTGCAATCGTTTTCCTTTTTCTTTTTTCTTTTTTCATTCAGCCTAGGTTAATCTGATTGAAATTTAATTTATTAAGTACAACAGCATTAGAAATCAGTAATCCGTAACATTCTAACAATGCTCAAAGATAAAAAATGACACTGCTGACGTTTGATGTCGTTAGAGAGCATTGAGGGCGGCTGTCGTCAATGGAAATGCTGTTCAGGGTGTTGGTGGTAAGAGATGATTGAAGTGTAAGTGTAAATCACCAGGAAGAGGAGAGCATAGACGAGTATGAAGAGAACAGTGTAGTTATGGATAAGGAAACAGTAGTAACATGCCGTTTATAGGTTGGTGACATGTGACACAGGTACTGCCTGCTGCAACTCCAAGACACCACTAGGTGCAATGTGGTCAGTTTATTGTCGTTTGTGCCAGCACGAACAAAGGTGGCGGCACTCTTCTCGGAACTTGGCGCTGCAGCACGCGTACACCAAGGCATTCACCGAAGAGCTGATGAAGAAGGACTGGACAGCAATGGCGTAGAGGTTGAAGAGCCAGAGCGGCAGGGTGTGGATGTCGATGCCGATGACCGCACGCACGCTGACCGTGGCCCAGTAGGGCAGGAAGCTGACGATGAAAACGGCGGTGAGCAGAAACATGATGAGGGTGGTGCGAGACGACATCTGCTTGGCCTTGTCTCCGTGTTGTCCGTGCTGCCCACGTCCGTCTGTCTTCTTCTTTAGTCGTTTCAAAGCAAACAGCTGTAACCTGGGGGTCATAGACTTGTTGGGTGATTCAAGATGCCCCGGCTTCGGTGGGCTGTTGTCTTGCTGGTGATAGCTTTGCAGGAGTAAGTCGCTCTGCTCCGACTTGGCCACGTGGGCGGAAACCGATAGATTCGACCCACCGCATGGAGGGCAAGAGGTCGAGTGTGACCGTTGGTCTTGTATGTGCGAGGACTCTCTCTCAAAACCTGACAAAGTTGTAGCAACGGCAGAGTCCGTGTTGCCAGACGATGCGGAGTGGCATGCACTGGCCTGGTCGACTGCCGCCATGCGTTTCCTGTGTTGTCTGACGTGGCAGGCGATTCGTGTATACGACACGCACATAATCGCCAGGGAGGTGAACATGCCCACGCCGGTCAGCGACTGGTACAGCACGTGAAACAGCGATCCCTCGTAGCGGTCGTCCAAGGAACACATGATCCCCGTCATGTTGTAGGCGTGGATGGTGAAGGTGGCGCGACCAGTCATCACTCCGTACGGGATGCTGACGACGCCGGCGACGATGGCGCAGATGACAACGGCGCGTAGGGCGTCAGTAGGGGTTTGCTGCTTCTTGAGGCTTTAGCAGACTCGCCGGTGACGATCCAGAGCCACAGCGACGAGTATGAGGGCGGAAGCGATGATCTGCGCGCTGGTGACGAAGCGGATGAGGCTGCACTGCCAGGCGTGCACAAAGGTGTAGTGAAAACTCATCTCCACTAGGGACGTCGGGTAGGAGATAAGGTTGGTGGACAGGTCCACAGCGCTGATGGCCAAGATGTACGTTCTCGTGGAGCTGGGGCTAAACTTCCGGTAAACGAGAAATGCCAAGGTGTTGCCGATTAGTCCCATCACAAGCAAGGCGCAGACGAACATAATACTCGGGAAGAGATCGTACACAAACTTTGTGTCGAGCTGACGGAGAATGTCATAGTCAGACACTGTTCTGTCAGATGAATCTCTGAAATCATTGCCATCGGTAGTTGTCATGGTGATCTGCTTACAGTCAAATCTGTTAGTTCCTTTCCTTTAGTCTAGCTCCACAATCTGGCAAAAGGCGAAAGTGGCGAGCTAACGAAACCTATAAAAAATAAGTGAATGTAGAGTATAAATCTTGTCCAGCAGAAATTAATAAGCCTGGATGGCGCTCGCTTGAGGCACCATGAAGACACGATTTGTGTAGAGGGAGATGAGTATGGAAAGCAACACAAACTGAAGGCCGAAGGTTAGCCACCAGCAGCATCTACAGCGCGAGGCTTGTGGTCTGTGCAAGGCGACTGCGCCTCGAGTGTTTATTCCTTTGCCTTGTCTTGTTTATTCCTACTCTGTAGGCCACACAAGTGCTTGCTGCTTAATGCACCGGAAATGAGTCCTAGATTGTCTACACTGGTCAAACGGTTTCCAGGACGCACGCACACACAAACACACGCACACACAAACACGCTCAAGCACGCACAGCCATACATCACACACATGCACGCGGTGCGTCGTACTAGTGAACGACAGATGAACGAGTGGAAGCATAGTAGCCACAGGATACCCGACAGTTTCAGCGTCTGCGGATACACGTTCCCAGAAGATGCTGGCACCCACGCCGGAACTGCGCGCTGAAGATTCCGTAGACGATGGCGTTGGTGGCGGAGCTGATGAAGAAAGAGTGCAGCCCCAACAGGTAGACATTGAACACCCACACCGCCATACCATGCTCGGAGAAGCGCAGTGCACCCCGCAGGAAGACGATGGCCCAGTAGGGCAAGAAACTGATAACGAAGACTAATGTCAGCATGAACATGATCAACGTGGTACGTGACGCCACTTCTCTCACGTGACCACCTTTCTGAGACGTTATCTTCACGTCGTGCGCTCTTTTTCTCGACAAGGCACGTACTGCAGCCACATGGACATCAGAACTACGTCGTCGGCCGCTCACGGGTGTTTTCACACTGACTTCTCGCTGATCAGATGATGATGAAGGAGAATCTAGAGAGAAGTCTCTCTTGACTGTATCTGATTTTAGAAGCGTGTCGTTGTTGTGGAAATGAATGTTTGTAACGGCCTCTGAGCAGTCAGAAGAAGGGATGTGTAGAATGACTTCATCTTTGTCATTATGTCCTGCAGATGTGTAGGTCAAGGACGCTGATACTGCAGGGTCATGGGTAGTCGTGCACACAACACCAGAGGCATCCCAGTTGTCTATTGCCTGGTCCTTATCACCGCCAATAGCGACTGGTCTGGAGTCTGCGGAAACAGGCTGACTTGTAATTTCCGAACAGCCAGCATGTCTCGCACCTGCAGCATCAATCTTGACCCCTTGGGTCTCAGCAGGTCGGTTTGAGGTCGCGGTGGTAAAGGATGTCACATCCGTGGAGGCCGACGATTGTGTTTGAGGGGTGGACGACGTATCCCCTGAGGTGCTGCGAGTGCTATCATGAGCTGTCGCCGCCTGGTTGAGGCCAACCACATGCTTTCTATGTCTCCAAACGTGGCAGCCAATCTGCGCGTAGGACACGGCGATCATGGTGAAGCACGTGACAAACGCAAGTCCTGTTATCGCATTGTAGCTTAGCAGGAGCACAGAACTTTTATGTTGGTCGTCCACAGAGCACATGAATCCTGTGAGGTTACCTTCCCGTGGGAATGGTTTGGCGGCCCGTCACGGCGCCGTACGGCAGGCTGAGAAGCGTTCCGACGACGACGCAGATGAGAGAAGCACGCAAGGCATCTCCGGCTTCTTGCTGCTTTTTAAGACTGTTACACACGCGGCGGTGGCGGTCCAGTGCTACGGCCACCAGCACAAAGGCGGAGGCCAGCACCTGCGAGCTCTTGACGAAACGGAAGACACGGCACAGCCAGGGGTTGTCGAAGGTGTAGCGAAAGCAAAGCTCGGCTATGGATGTCGGGTAAGAGATGATGTTGTTGCTCAAGTCCAGCAGACTGATAGTCAGGATGTATGTCCTTGTGGAGCTCGGCTTGAACCTCCGGTAGACCACAAAGGATAGAATGTTGCCGACGAGTCCTAGGAGAAGCAGCACGGCAAGGTAGAGGATAACGGGGAGGACAGAGAGGGCGAACCTCGTGTTCAAATCCTCGAGCAGGTCATCCACAGAGTTGTCCTCAGCAGTGACATCAGCAACCGGGCGGCTGCTGCTCTCCTCTGGGTGTACAGCATTACGGATGCTGTCCATGTCTCAGGCGTCGGGTGGGGTGGAGCTCCTGTTTGATGTGTTAGTAATGCTTGGATGAGGACTCTGTCCATACACACATGCACCCACGGAATGGGCCGATGGAGGCGGAGACTCGCGATGAGACAACGAAGCCGGAGACTGACATGAAGGTACAACACCAGTCGCAGAATCCTAAAGTGGTGATGTGTTGTGATGACTCTCCATCTATCAAGTGGCACCGATGGAAGGTCTCCTACTGCGTAGGTATTATATACTGGTGACTGGCTCAATTGCGGAAACTGTCATCAGACGCTCCCAATTGGTGCAGCAAGGTTAAGTGCGTGACACGAAGAAGAATATAAAGCCAGTCAATGCACATCCGCTTTAAACACAAGCATGGACTCTGAGATCATTTTCTGCCAAACCCAACACAAGAACAGTAACAACCCTTCATCTAGCCTCTTAACTTTCAGTTGGTAAAATCCGCAGAGACTAGTGAGTACTTCCTGAACACAAAGCCTTGAATATATTTTTGCTTCCCGGATCTCGTTTAAGAGATATTTAAGTTTCCTTTCTTCTTAGTTTTATGAGGTGTGTCATCTGGGAAAGTGCCAAAGAGAGACACATTAACATGTCAATGGATACTTCCTTCTTTTCTTCCTTCTTTCTTCTAGCGAATGTGCAGAATAAAATATTCCGCCCATGCTTCTCGCGGTAGAACTACACATACTGAATATCCTCGCTGCATAAAACTGCTTCAGAAGTTTGGCTTTACTTTCAGTCGATCACATTTGTGTTCTCATCAACATGAGGCAGCCTCAACAACTCGAGGACTATGCAGCACCGTCACGTGATTGTTTGCACACACTCTGGCAAAGCCTCCCTTCCTGTCCTTGTAAGTACTGCACATCACGTTTCTCAGAACGTGACGCAAAGCCTGTGAAGCTCGTGAAGCTTAATGTGATGTCGCCGGACAGTTCACACGCATTGTCAACACTGAATGTGATTGTATGTAATGTCAAGTCAATGTTCACTGCATTGTCAGCGTGAGTGTGTACATCCTCTGTAACTCGGGGACTTCGCTCGACTCTACTGATGACGAGCGCACTTGTCACTGTTACAATAATAACAGATTAATTCTTATATCATATTGATACTGTGTGCAATATTGTTTACGTTGTTATTGCTACATAATATGATTATATAATTGTTGAAATAAATTAATGCTATATTTTTAATTCATAGAAATTTAAAACGTTCAAAATAAATTTGTGAAAAAATTGTAAGCATTACATTTTAAAATGTCTGTCTCGTGCAAGTTCTTGCTCACCCTCAGTACATTGTCGCGAAACTCCTTGGGGAAGAGCCCGTGGAGATGGTAGAGGTTGTGATTCCGTCCTTCAGTCTATCACACTCTCGATACCTCTACCAAATCACGTCGACATTTACCGCGTGCCCTCACACTAAATTGCTTATCAATTAACACTTTTAGTTAGCTCGAGCCCCCAGCACGCATACCCCAATGAACAACTCAAGGCAATTTAGTGTATAAAAGAAAGTTATTAATCATCGAGAGGATTACACAAGTTACATCAATGATACAGTTCCAAATATAACTATATGGTCGTTATCTAGGGTGTCCCGTTATCCTAATCCCTAGTCTAGGTAACATGAGCCACGATTCACTAATCTTAATCAACTACACACTGCACACACCACACGCCACTTATCTTTACACACAAGTCTCTAGTCACTTGGGGGGCCCCTCCGATGTTGACGTCCGAGAATCCGTTGATGATGCTCCGCCGATCGTAGCTGACTCCCTCGCAAGCGCTGAGACTCTGGCACCACCACGTGCCACCACGTGTCTGTCTCACGTCCCTAGGCCGGGCTGCTGTCTCAAGCTTAACAGCGCCTAACAGGACCGACACTTATCTACCAGCCTTCCTCTACTGTTTGCGACCAAACAGATGCTGGAGATGAAGCGTCGTACACTCTGCGACAGAGCGGGTCTTCCACACCTCTGAGTCGGTTGTGCTGCAGTTGTCACGATTCCCAGACAAACTCACAGCAGAGAATCTGAACAGCCTTGAACAGATTTCGGCTACAACCTTCCTCCTCGAGTGCTGGTGCGAAAGACCACGAGTCTTGACCGATCACCCTACTAAATCCTCGTCTGCGAGGATCATCCTCTCTCGCGATTGGTCAGACATACTTCAGTCTTACCTTCAACCATCCTGCTACCTAGCTACAACCAATCATACATAGCCAACACATGATAGACAGGTGGTCACTTTGGCTTATTCCAGCCCAAACTACACCCCCTCTTTACCCCCTCCCACACTAGCGACGCAATCTGTGACTACGGCGCCGTCCAGTCTGGCTTCCTATTCACTACCTGTGTCCAGCGGGTGACACTACAGGTACCGCTATTGTCCTGCTTCAGGTGTACCGCGGACTTCTATAATTAACGGGCATAGGCTGACAATGCTCTCCCTTCCCCTGAGAGATCCCTTGTACCGACACTACCATCCCGCATTCCAACCTGACCTTGGTCTATGTCCGTCATGATGTAAGCGGTCCGCGGTCACGGGCCTACTTATTCCAGGGGAGAGTGGTGAGACTTCCTGGCCCTTTGTCCACCCGACGGTCCAGTGCCGCCAAAGGCCGGCTACTCGTCTCGACATACCTCACCGCAACCACTCCCTACAATTACCCATTCCACCTTCTGGCAGTCTGCTTACCAGCGCGTCCGTCTATTTCGTGGGGAGAGCAGAAGTGAGACACCAACACTATAGCCCTATACTAGTTATCACATGACATACATATCTATCTATCTATCTATTCCTCTTCGTGCATCAGGTTGCACATAAGGCCTCAACCAGAGTCCGCCACCGATGTCGATCGGCTGAAACCCGCTCTAGGTGACCCCATGTCCAGCCCTTTCCCTTCATCTCCCTTTCCACTGTTCTTCTCCAAGTTTCCTTTGGGCGGCCTCGTTTTCTTCGGCCGTCTGGAGTCCATCGTAGGGCGACTCTGGAAAGGTCTGCTGTCTGCTGGCGGAGCACATGTCCAATCCATCGCCAACGCCTTCGTTGAACCTGCGTGGTGATGGACTCGGTTTCAGTTCTTCGGTGGAGTTCTTCGTTGGTGATGGTGTTTGGCCAAAAGATGTTAAGTATGCGCCTGAGGTATCTGTTTTGGAAGACGTCAAGCTTGTTACTGATGGTTTTGGTCATCTTCCAAGATTCTGATCCGTAAAGGAGGGTGCTGATCACATTTGACTTGAAGATTCTCAGTTTGATCTTCTTAATGATGTTTTTTGCCTTCCATGTGCTCCTGAGTGAGGCAAAGGCCTGACTAGCTTTCGCCAGTCGGGCTCGAATCTCCACCTCCGCATCCCCGGTGTCTGACATTTTGGACCCAAGATAGGAGAAACTGTCAACTTCCTCAATCTCTTCTCCATTTAGTTTGATGCTGTCTTGGACTCTGGCGTTCACTCTCAAACTTTTCGTTTTCTTTGTGCTGACCTTCAAGCCAAGGTTTCCAGCTGTTTCTGAGAAGGCCTTTGTTTTTTTCCTGCATGTCTTGGTGCGGTGTGACAGCAGGGCAATGTCGTCAGCAAAGTCCAAGTCTTCCAGCGCTGTTGTTGCTGTCATAGTCATGGTCCATCTGATCCCTCTCCTCTCACTGTCGGTGGAAGTCTTCATGATCCAGTCCATGGCCAGGAGGAAGAGGAACGGCGACAGAATGCAGCCCTGCTTCACCCCGTACTGACGTTGAAGGGGTCTGTGAGCTCCGTGTCACAGACAACCTGGGATTTGAAATCGCTGTACAGCATTGCAATGACCTGAACAAGTTTTGCAGGGACTCCGTAATGCCTCAGGATCTTCCATAAGGACTCGCGGTGGATGCTGTCAAAAGCCTTCTCCAGGGTCGATGAAATTGATGTACAGCGGTGTGTTCCACTCGTTGCTCTGCTCCAGAATCTGTCGCAGAATGAAGATGTGTTCGGAGCAGGATCGCCCAGGCGAAATCCTGCTTGCTGTGGTCGGAGGTCTTTCTCAAGAGTTGCCGTCAGTCTTGACAAAACAATCTTGCTGAAGACCTTGCTGGTGAGGGAAAGAAGTGTTATGCCCCTCCAATTATTGCAGTCTCAAGATCTCCTTTCTTGGTAACTTGAAGATGAGCCCTGTCTTCCATGCAACAGGGAGCTGCCCTGAATCCCAAATTTGCCTGAAGATTTCAGTCAGCTTGGGAGCTGTCACATTTATATCTGCTTTCAACATCTCTGCTGTTATTCCATCTGCCCCTGGTGCTTTGCCGCTCTTCATTGTCTTGACTGCTGCTGTCACTTCTTCCAGGCTTGGTGGGTCTGTGCAGATGTCAAGGTCTATAGCTGCTGGCTGGATGTCTGCAAGTTGAGGGGGATCTGGTCTGTTCAGAACTGACTCAAAATGCTCCCTCCAGCGCTGTAGTTTTCCTGCCTCTCCCTCGACGACATTACCGTTCACGTCTTTCACTGGCACATCACTGTTCTTAAACCCGTTGTTTAGCTGTTTGTTTATCTTGTACAGTGTCTTCAGGTCATTTTTACTTGCTGCATTTTCTGCTTCATCTGCCAGTTTCTCTATGTGGTATCTCTTGTCGGTTCTTGTCATCCTCTTCACCTCTTTGTTCAGTTTTGTATATCTTTGTCTGAGTTGTTCCTTCAGGCGTTCAGATCTGGTGCTGTTGATTCTTTGTTTGGCTGACTTTCTCTCATATCTTCTTCCATGTCTCTTCTCTGATCCACTGTTCTTTCTTTTTCCGTTGGAAACCCAGTATTTTCTCTCCTGATTCCTGTAAGACTCGATTGAAGTCGTCTAAGGTCATCTCTTGTTGGTCTCCTAGTGCCTGGAACCTGTTCTTTACTTCCATAGCAAAGGCCCTTTCGGTGGCTGGATTTTTTAGTTTGCCGGAGTCCACTCTCTGCTGACGTGCCTGTTTTCCTCGTGATCGACGCAGCTTCAGGGAAACTGTGGCTATCACAAGAGTGTGGTCACTGGCAACGTCTGCTCCTCTGTAGGCTCTAACATCTTGAAGTGAGCTCCTCCATTTTCGGTTGATGATGACATGGTCTATCTGGTTCTTTGTGATCCCATCCGGTGATGTCCATGTTGCCTTGTGGATGTCTTTGTGTTGGAAGAGTGTGCCACCAATCAGTAGGTTGTTTTCTTCACAAAAGTCTGCCAGTCTCTCTCCGTTGTCGTTGATGGTTCCAATTCCATGTTTGCCCATGACATGCTCCCTGCAGGTGTTGTCACTTCCTATCTTGGCATTGAGATCGCCGATGATGAGCAACATGTCGTGGGCTGGAACGCTCTCTGAGGCTGCCTGGAGCTGATCGTAAAAAGCATCCTTGTCTTCTGCCTCAGAGTCATTTGTTGGTGCATAGCAGGCTAGCACTGTCAGCTTGGTGTACTTGGAATGGAATCTTGCTCTCAAAAGCCTGGGTCCATAAGGCTTCCATTCCAGCAGTGCCTTTTCCGTTTTCTTGTTGAGGAGTAGAGCTACTCCTTCAGAGTGCTGAGCGTCTGATCTTCCTGAGAACAAGATGGTATGTCCTGACGCTAGTCTCCTCTTTCCTGTGCCGGTCCATCTGACCTCACTGACTCCCAGGATGTCCAAGTTGTAGTTGTCAAACTCCTTGACTAATTGGAGCATCCTGCCAGTCTGGTACAAGGTCTGGACGTTCCAGCACCCCACCCTCAACTTATGCCTCGGCTTCAGTAAATCCGCTGTCGGGGCGCCAGCTCCCTTTCGGGTTTGGCTGTCGTCCGTCATTAGTCCAGTCTCCTGGTGTGCTTCATTACCTTCGCCATCTATGACGAGTTCTCTGGTTTTGGTTTCTGTAACATGCTTTTTTTTTACATGGTGGGGTTGTTAGCCCTACCACAACCTAATTTACCTCTAGGTGAGGTGTCCACCTTAGTCGCCTCTTACGACATGCCTGGCTGGATGGCAGGGACCCTATTCTTGCAATGCTTGCTAGGCAAGCATACCCCGGGGTCCCACAGGGCTTATTCCAGCCCAAACTACACCCCCTCTTTACCCCCTCCCACACTAGCGACGCAATCTGTGACTACGGCGCCGTCCAGTCTGGCTTCCTATTCACTACCTGTGTCCAGCGGGTGACACTACAGGTACCGCTATTGTCCTGCTTCAGGTGTACCGCGGACTTCTATAATTAACGGGCATAGGCTGACAATGCTCTCCCTTCCCCTGAGAGATCCCTTGTACCGACACTACCATCCCGCATTCCAACCTGACCTTGGTCTATGTCCGTCATGATGTAAGCGGTCCGCGGTCACGGCCTACTTATTCCAGGGGAGAGTGGTGAGACTTCCTGGCCCTTTGTCCACCCGACGGTCCAGTGCCGCCAAAGGCCGGCTACTCGTCTCGACATACCTCACCGCAACCACTCCCTACAATTACCCATTCCACCTTCTGGCAGTCTGCTTACCAGCGCGTCCGTCTATTTCGTGGGGAGAGCAGAAGTGAGACACCAACACTATAGCCCTATACTAGTTATCACATGACATACATGCAACATTACAATGAACCCATAGCACTATGAACAAGCTTAAAATAGTGCATGTATATTATTATTGTCGACCTGCAGTCACCACACCAGCAAAGGTGCTAAGTACCATGAGACAAATGACACTTATAAGAATATCCTCTATAAACATACATATAGACCCATTAAATTGTGTTGATTCATTAAGCTTTAATATGTATTTTATTGCGGCTAAATATACAGGCAGAAATAAAGTGAACAACATGGATTAAATTCTCGTGTGATTGACTAACACATTGTTGTGATTGCAAGGAATCGGTAACTTAACAAGGATGATGATGATGAAAACTAGTTAGAGCATTGTTCCCTAATGACTCACAGCATTTTACAAAACACTAATAAAAATAAGGATGAAATGTATCAAGTAGGATCTGCTTGTTGTTATGGAGAATAGTAAGTAGCACAGTCACAATAATGGCAGGGTAGGGCAATTACGGCCCACGGACATCTTTGGTCTCGTCCATCTGCCAAAATGTGAAGCGCAATCTTTTTTTTTTTTTTTTTTCTCATTCAACCTTAAATTTATTAAGTACAACAGCATTAGAAATCGGTAATCCGTAACATTCTAACATAGACAAGGCTCAAAGATAAAAATGACACTGATGACTTGTTTGATGTCGTTAGAGAGCATTGAGGGCGGCCGTCGTCAAAGGAAAAACTGGTTTTAAAGTTTCATTGTAAGCGAATTTGAACAGCATCGCTTAACACAATAAATTCGGTGAGGGAACACCATTATGCAATCATTTGTTGTCCATTGCATTGTCACTAAGTTTGTTGTGTAGTCAGAGATGCCCGGTGATGTGACAGTTGGTGCTTGTCACCAATACAGTGAAGGTGAGCTGCCTTGGGCTCTCATCTTGGGCTGTTCTTTCTCTGCATGTGGCATCTGTTTACAGGGCCGGCTGCCTTGGTGTGATATAGCCTTAGGGGAATGGTGGTAAGAGATGATTGAAGTGTAAGGGTTAATCACCAGGAAAAGGAGAGAATAGACGAGTACGAAGAAAGCAGTGTGGTTATGGATAAGGAAACAGTAGTAACATGCCGTTTATAGGTTGGTGACATGTGACACAGGTACTGCTTGCTGCAACTCCAAGACACCAGTAGGTGCGATGTGGTCAGTTTATTGTCGTTTCTGCCAGCACGAACAAAGGTGGCGGCACTCTTCTCGGAACTTGGCGCTGCAGCAGGCGTACACCAAGGCATTCACCGAAGAGCTGATGAAGAAGGACTGGACAGCAATGGCGTGGAGATTCAAGAGCCAGAGCGGCAGGGTGTGGATGTCGATGCCGATGACCACACGCACGCTGACCGTGGCCCAGTAGGGCATAAAGCTGACGATGAAAATGGCGGTGAGCAGAAACATGATGAGGGTGGTGCGAGACGACATCTGCTTGGCCTTGTCTCCGTGTTGTCCGTGCTGCCCACCTCCGTCTGTCTTCTTCTTCTTTAGTTTTTTCAAAGCAAACAGCTGTAACCTGGGGGTCATAGACTTGTTGGGTGATTCAAGATGCCCCGGCTTCGGTGGGCTGTTGTCTTGCTGGTGATAGCTTTGCAGGAGTAAGTCGCTCTGCTCCGACGTGGCCACGTGAGCGGAAACCGATAGATTTGACCCACCGCATGGAGGGCAAGAGGTCGAGTGTAACCGTTGGTCTTGTATGTGCGAGGACTCTTTCTCATCGCTAACAGAGGCTCCCACTTTGTGAAAACCTGACAGAGTTGTAGCAACGGTGTACGTGTTGCCAGACGATGCGGAGTGGCATGCACTGGCCTGGTCGACTGCCGCCATGCGTTTCCTGTGTTGTCTGACGTGGCAGGCGATTCGTGTATACGACACGCACATAATCGCCAAGGAGGTGAACATGCCCACGCCGGTCAGCGACTGGTACAGCACGTGAAACAGCGATCCCTCGTAGCGGTCGTCCAAGGAACACATGATCCCCGTCATGTTGTAGGCGTGGATGGTGAAGGTGGCGTTACCAGTCATCACTCCGTACGGGATGCTGACGACGCCGGCGACGATGGCGCAGATGACAACGGCGCGTAGGGCGTCAGTAGGGGTTTGCTGCTTCTTGAGGCTTTGGCAGACTCGCCGGTGACGATCCAGAGCCACAGCGACGAGTATGAGGGCGGAAGCGATGATTTGCGCGCTGGTGACGAAGCGGATGAGGCTGCACTGCCAGGCGTGCACAAAGGTGTAGTGAAAACTCATCTCCACCAGGGACGTTGGGTAGGAGATAAGGTTGGTGGATAGGTCCACAGCGCTGATGGCCAAGATGTACGTTCTCGTGGAGCTGGGGCTAAACTTCCGGTAAACGAGAAATGCCAAGGTGTTGCCGATTAGTCCCATCACAAGCAAGGCGCAGACGAACATGATGCTAGGGAGTTGATCGTACACAAACTTTGTGTCGAGTTCACGGAGAATGTCAAAGTCAGATGAGTCTCTGAAATCATTGCCATCTGTAGTTGTCATGGTGATCTGCTTACAGTCAAGCACAGTTAATTCCTTTCCTTTAGTCTAGCTCCACAATCTGGCAAAAGGCGAAAATCTCGAGATAACGAAAACTATACAAATTAAGTGAAGGTAGAGTATAAATCTTGTCCAGCAGAAATTTATAAGCCTGGATGGCGCTCGCTTGAGTCACCCTGAAGAGACGATTTGTGTAGAGGGAGGTGAGTATGGAAAGCAACACAAACTGAAGGCCGAAGGTAAGCCACCAGCAGCATCTACAGCGCGAGGCTTGTGGTCTGTGCAAGGCGACTGCGCCTCGAGTGTTTATTCCTTTGCCTTGTCTTGTTTATTCCTACTCTGTAGGCCACACAAGTGCTTGCTGCTTAATGCACCGGAAATGAGTCCTAGATTGTCTACACTGGTCAAATGGTTTCCAGGACGCACGCATACACAAACACGCGCAAGCACGCACAGCCATACATCACACACATGTACACGGTGCTTCGTACTAGTGAACGACAGATGAACGATTGGAAGCATAGTAGCAACAGGATACCCGACAGTTTCAGCGTCTGCGGATACACGTTCCCAGAAGATGCTGGCACCCACGTCGGAACTGCGCGCTGAAGATACCGTAGACGATGGCGTTGGTGGCGGAGCTGATGAAGAAAGAGTGCAGCCCCAACAGGTAGACATTGAACACCCACACCGCCATACCATGCTCGGAGAAGCGCAGTGCACCCCGCAGGAAGACGGTGGCCCAGTAGGGCAAGAAACTGATCACGTAGACTAATGTCAGCATGAACATGATCAACGTGGTACGTGACGCGACTTCTCTCACGTTACCACCTTTCTGAGACGTTATCTTCACGTTCGCATTTTTTCTCGACAAGGCACGTGCTGCAGCCACATGGACATCAGAACTACGTCGTCGGCCTCTGACGGGTGTTTTCACATCGACTTCTTGCCGATCGGACGACGAAGGAGAATCTAGAGAGAAGTCTCTCTTGCCTGTATCTGATTTTAGAAGCGTATCGTAGTTGTGGACATGGATGTTTGTAACGGCCTCTGAGCAGTCAGAAGAAGGGATGTGTAGAATGACTTCATCTTTGTCATTATGTCCTGCGGATGTGCAGGTCAAGGACGCTGCTGCTGCAGGGTCATGGGTAGTCGTGCACACAACACCAGAGGCATCCCAGTTGTCTGTTGCCTGGTCCTTATCACCGCCAATAGCGACTGGTCTGGAGTCTGCGGAAGCAGGCTGACTTGTAATTTCCGAACAGACGGCATGTCTTGCACCTGCAGCAGCAGCCTTGGCCCCTTGGGTCTCAGCAGGTCGGTTCGAGGTCGTGGTGGTGATAAAGGATGTCACGTCCGTGGTGGGCGACGATTGTGTTTGAGGTGTGGGCGACGATTGTGCTTGAGGTGTGGGCGACGATTGTGTTTGAGGGTGGACGACGTATCCCCCGAGGGACTGAGGCTACGACCATGAGGTGTCGCCGCCTGGTTGAGGCCCACCACATGCTTTCTATGTCTCCAAACGTGGCAGCCAATCTGCGCGTAGGACACGGCGATCATGGTGACGCATGTAGTAAAACCAAGGCCAGTTATCGCATTGTAGCTGAGCAGGAGCACAGAACTTGTATGTTGGTCGTCCACAGAGCACATGAATCCTGTGAGGTTACCTGTCCCTGTGGGGATGGTTTGGCGACCCGTGACGGCGCCGTACGGCAGGCTAAGAAGCGTTCCAACGACGACGCAGATGAGAGAAGCACGCAGGGCATCTCCTGCTTCTTGCTGCTTTTTACGACTCTGACACACACGGCGGTGGCGGTCCAGTGCCACCGCCACCAGCAAGAAGGCGGAGGAGTACACTTGCGAGCTCTTGACGAAACGGAAGACACGGCACAGCCAGGGGTTGTCGAAGGTGTAGCGAAAGCACAGCTCTGCTATGGATGTCGGGTTAGAGATGACGTTGTTGCTCAAGTCCAGCAGACTGATAGTCAGGATGTATGTCCTTGTGGAGCTCGGCTTGAACCTCCGGTAGACCACGAAGGATAGAATGTTGCCGACGAGTCCTAGGAGAAGCAGCACGGCGAGGTAGAGGATAACGGGGAGGACAGAGAGGGCGAACCTCGTGTTCAAATCCTCGAGCAGGTCATCCACAGAGTTGTCCTCAGCCGTGACGTCAACAACCGGGCGGCTGCTGCTCTCCTCTGGGTGTACGGCATTACGGATGCTGTCCATGTCTCAGGCGTCGGGTGGGGCAGCGCCCGTTTGATGTGTTAGTAATGCTTGGATGAGGACTCTGTCCATACACACATGCACCCGCGAATGAGCCGATAAGACACCAAAGCCGGAGACTCTCTTACATGAAGGTACAACACCAGTCGCAGAATCCTACAGTGCTGCTTCTGTTGTGGCGACTCTCCATCTATCAAGTAGCTCCGATAGCAGGTTTCCTATTGTGTAGGTATTATATACTGCAGGTGACTGGGTCAAATGCGGAAACTATCATGAGATGCTCCCCATTGGTGCAGCAATTTTGAATGCGTGGTGACATAAGGAAGAATATAAAATCAATCAATGCACATCCGGTGTAAACCGAAGCATGGACTCTGAGATTATTTGTTGCCAAACCCAACACAAAAACAGTAACAACCTGTAACTCCTCGTAACTTTCAGTTACTAGAATCCGCAGAGATTAGTGAGAACTTTCTGAGCTCAAAGCCTTGAATATATTTTTGCTTCCCGGATCTCGCTTAAGAGATTTTTTTTTTAAGTTTCCTTTCTTCTTAGTTTTATGAGCTGTGTCAGTTGGGAAAGTCCCGAAGAGAGACACATTAACATGTCAATGGATACTTCCTTCTTTTTTTCCTTCTTTTCTTCCTTCTTTTCTTCCTTCTTTTCTTCCTTCTTTCTTTTAGCGAAGGTGCAGAATACAATATTCCACCCATGGTTCTCGGGGTAGAATTACACATACTGAATATCCTCGCTGCATAAAACTGCTTCAGAAGTTTGGCTTTATTTTCAGTCGATCACATTTGTGTTCTCATCAACATGGGGCAGCTCAACAACTCGAGGACTATGCAACACCGTCACGTGATTGTTTGCACAGACTCTGGCAAAGCCTCCCTTCCGGTCCTTGCCGCCGGTAAGTACTGCACATCACGTTTCTCAGAACGTGACACAAAGCCTGTGAAGCTCGTGAAGCTTTATGTGATGTCGTCGGATAGTTCACACGCATTGTCAACACTGGATGTGATTGTATGTGTAGCCAACAGTCCAACACTCAAACCAAAAAGGCAGGAACCGTCAGGTGCAACCATTTAATGCACGGGGCTAGAAACAATAGCCACGGCTGTCCTCCTTCCCCGATCTGCTGTCGTCTGCCCTCTTCCTTTTTCTTTTACGTCATCTTTGTCGTCACCTTTTTGTCGTCACCTTATTTTGACGTCACACCTTACGTCATTTGCTCAATGAACTTCCCAAATGACATCCGGCCCTCTACATATGTAATGTCAAGTCAATATCCAAAAAGTCAAAAATAAATTTGTGAAAAAATTGTAACTAAGCATTCTGTCTCGTGCAAGTACTTGCTCACTCCCAGTACATGTAACATTACAATAAACCCAGAACAGTATGAACAAGTTTTAATTAGTATGTTTTCTTACTGTCGACCTGCAGTCACCTCGCTAGCAAAGGCGCTAAGAACAGTGCTCCGCCTCTTCTACCAACCACGAGAGACGGAGAGGAACAGAGAGATTTGAGAGTGAGAATCAGTGCTAGTGCGACGGGCACAGGTACGGTAACTAGAAGTGCTGTGGAAACATGAGTTCTACGTCATCGACCGAGTAACTGCCAGGTGGATTGCAAGATACCTCAACCCGGGACGGGTTTCCGCGCTTCACAAATCAGTTTAATCACCAACTTATATTACTGGAATGCTGGCAGACGATTTTTTTCCAGTTAACTACTAAAACGAGGCAGTTTTGTACAAAGCTTCCGGTTTAGTCACATTCATTGTTTAGGCTCGCCGAAACTAACAGTGGAGAACGTCACAAGTGGCTAAGCGTTGGTCTCGGCAGACAGACAGCAGTCCATCTACACACGTTCGTGGTTTGATGGCGGCAGCCATGTATAATTATGACTAAGAATAATTTTTTATGAAGTAGATTTCCGTTGTAGTCATACGGCTGCTGTCTCCTACTATTAAAGCAAGATATCAGATTTGTATCTCCAACAAGTGAAGAACATTTCGTAAAGGTGAACGGAAGTAAAGGGACTCATAAGGTAAAATAAAACTGTTAATAATTTTATAAATAGTTTAATAATTTTGAATCGCACTCATTTTTGTGTCTGTTTATATGCAAACAGATGTCCCAGCCGTCGGGTGGGGCTGCGCTCGTTTGATGTGTTAGTAATGCTTGGATGAGGACTCAGTCCATACACACACCCGCGGAATGAGCCGATGGAGGGACACCAAAGTGAGAATCCTACAGTGCTGCTTGTGTTGTGACGACACTTCCTCTATCATGTAGCTCCGATAGAAGGTTTCCGATTGTGTAGGTATTATATACTGGTGACTGTCTCACTTGCGGACACTGTCATCAGACGCTCCTCATTGGTGCAGCAAGGTTGAGTGCGTGGTGACATAAGGAAGAATATAGGAAGCTAGTAATGCACATCCGCTTCAAACAGATGTTGTGTTTAATAAGATAAATTACTCTGTACTTTTTTGTTTGTTATAACGAAATCTCACTCTGCATCACTTGGCGAGCTGATTGGGGTGGGTCAATCGACTGTTTAGTCGTATTTAACAGGGGTCACCCATGCTTTATATCAACGAGCGCTCAATGAAATCTCAATCCCCATCAATGTCGTTCCGAGGAAACTAAGAGACAGATATTCCGGCCTGTACATTTTCCAGTGTTATTTCATGTACCGACGGCACATTGATTCGAATTCAAGCTTCAGTTGAGAAGGTACATCTGTATACCGCAATGTCTTCATGTCACTAAGTATGTGGCTGTGTATATAGTTTATTCCCTCCTCCAATGTTTTCCACACCCACCACCCATCCCACTTTGTGTGTGTGTGTAAATTGTATTTACATCGTCAGAAAATTATGGTTTGAATTGCTACATGGTAGCATATTGAATTTTATATTTTATAGTTGCTGGATCAGTTTTTAACAAATGCAAATACATTTCCACCAAGCACTCTATGATTTCCATTATGTTGGTGGTGGGGTAAGAGGGGCTATGCTGCGCATCACACAATGAGATGTGTAGAATCGTGTGTTAACTTTGGTGTGTTCACACCACTCTGGATTCACCCAGTGAAAGCGTGCACGGTCGTCACTGCACGTGCGATGGTGACGGCCGTGCCAGACAGCGACAACGGCAATGATTGATTCTGAGTGACTCAACCTCAGGCTCAGACTGTGATTCATCAGATAATGACTCGCATGTAGAAGCGCAGGAGCAATTAAAGACCTGCTGTCAGGAGGACAACAGAGAGGGTTGGGGGTGCTGCTGGTAATCCAGCAACTGAATTCTGACAGTTAATTTTAAGTAGTTAGTAGATGTATGCATCGCACATTTTGCTGTTATAAATATCTGACAATATTATGTTTAAATTTATTTTTCGTCCCCTACCCTCAAAAAAAAAAAAAAAAAACTACTCCTCGCTCTTTGAAAATCTGGCCAACATGACAAAGAAAGGCGGGTAGCGTGCATCGAGTTTGTGACCCTTTGACCTCCGCTGCACGCACAAAAGCATGACGTCACCGTGCAGCAGTAGTTCCAGACACGCTCGTGTGTAATCTCTCTCATCTCTGCCCTCAGCCGCACTTCACTATGGATATTTTATCTTTTTGTATGGGGCGCCAAGAGGGGACTTTTCTCTCATTTTCTCTCTATAGCGATACAATTCATTTTACACTTTCAGAATTCATTCCATTATGTACATTTCGTTGTATAGCTATAGAATGAACTTTAGAGGTATAAAATCATTGTATAGCTATGAAGAGCTTGCCGCCCCGTATTTTTCTGTATCTCTTTCACTCCCTACCTGTGCGTTTGTGTGTGTGTTTTGCGAGGATGGAGTTCATCAGAAATCAGTCACTATAAGTATATATGGTGACCGTGCATACGGTATGTCATCAACAGTCATTTATGGAACTACTAACCGCGACAGCTTGGAGCTAAATATTCAGATATATCTATGTAGTTCATAAACGTCTCCGAACAGTTTCCTAATTGTAAGTAATGCCTAGTTGATCGGTTGGCTTGTCGAAAAGTGTTTCCACCTCTAGGTTTCACACTTTGTACTTGGTGATTTTAATAACTGTGATTTACGATCTGCTCTGCCTGCTTTCAAACAATATGTAACTTGTAATACTCGTCTTGATTGTCAACCCGATCGTTGCTATGGCAACATACCCAATGCATTCAAATCCATCCGGCTCCCTCAAATCGGTCAGTCCGATCACAACGCTGTACATCTTATTCCTGCCTACAAACCGATAGCTCAAACTAACCCCATTGTTACGCGTACTGTTCAAATCTGGTCTCACGATTCTGTTGAGCAGTTGCAGGGTTGCTTTGAATGCACCGACTGGAACGTTTTTCTGGATTCTGCTGATGATGTCCATACTGCCACCGATGTTATTTCTGATTATATTGGTTTTTGTAAAGACATGATTATCCCAAGGAAAGTAGTGAAAATTTACCCAAACAACAAACCCTGGATTACTAGGCAACTGAAAAACACTATAAACGCTAAGAAGGTTGCATTTCAGACAGGCGATAGAATAGAAAGAAAGCGGGTACAGAAAAAGCTGAGGGGAGAAATTAGAAAAGCCAAGTTAGATTATAAAGGAAAGGTAGAGAAGCAGTTTGAGAGTGGGAACATGAGGGATGCATGGAAAGGCCTGAAAATATTGACGGGTCTAAATCAACCGCTGACCAGTGTCCTCTCCATGTCCTTGGAAGAAAGAGTGGATTATGCAAACAAACTGAATGAATTTTATTGTCGCTTTGAGAGGGATGATGTTGGGGAAGAGTTATTTAATGTGATTTCTGAACTGGAGAAGAGAGTAGGGGAGGAGCAGCATGGGAGCGAATTGGATGACTTTGTGATTGAGGAAAATGATGTTTTATCCTTTTTAGACGGGTGAATGTGAGGAAAGCATGTGGCCCTGATAATATTTGTGGAGAGAGTGTTGAAAAATTGTGCGACTCAGCTGTCTGGTGTTTTTACTCAGTTGTTCTCTTGGTCGGTAAAGTGAGTACTGTACAAACATCTGGAAAAAATCCATCATTTGTCCTGTTCCTAAAACCAGAAACCCGATTGAACTAAATGATTACAGGCCGTGGCATTGACCTCTATTGTTATGAAATGCTTCGAACGCATCATCCTTCGCACACTTCTCTCACAGACACAACAACACCTCGATCCCTTTCAATTTGCATACAAACAGCACAGATCCACTGACGATGCCACACTCACTCTTCTGCACAATGCATACTCTCACTTAGACAGGTCTGGCTCCTATGTACACATTCTTTTTATTGATTTTTCTTCTGCATTTAATACTATACAGCCACATCTGTTAGCTCTGAAACTTCTTAAACTTGATGTAAGCCCCAAACTCATCCTATGGATTGTTAACTTTCTGGTAAAACGTTCCCAAACAGTCTGTTTCCAGCATGCACTCTCCTCTTCCAGAAATACATCTGTTGGGAGCCCTCAGGGTACATGTCTCTCGCCTGTAATCTTCACCCTCTATACCAATGACTGTCGTGGCACTGATTCATCTCTCTTGATTAAATACTCTGATGATACTGCTCTCCTAGACCTCTCCAACTCACACTCTGCCTATGTTGATGCAGTAGATAAATTTCATAAATGGTGCACAGAAAACTATCTTGATCTAAATGTAAAGAAAACAAAAGAGCTGGTGATTGATTTCAGACGCAAGAGCACTGTTATCCCTGACCTCTATATTGATGGTGCCAAGGTTGAACGTGTTGATCAGTACAAATATTTAGGAACTGTGATTGACGACAAACTCACTTTTAACACCAATACTGAGGTTATTCATAAGAAATGTCAATCTAGATTGTACTGTTTACAAAAACTCCGTTCCTGGATGTCAACAAAAAGGTTTTAAGTGCTTTTTATAGATGTTTTCTTGAGTCTGTGTTGACATTTGGATTTTTATGTTGGTTTGGAGGATTGAGAGCTGGTAATAGGAATGTGTTAGATAGAGTTGTGAGTGTGAGTGGGAAGGTGATTGGGGAGAAGCAGGAGTGTCTGAGTGAGTTGTATGAGAGGCGAGTAGTACGGAAAGCGAGAGTGATTGCGAAAGATAGAACACATGTTTTAGCTCAATATTATAACCTTCTTCCGTCCAAGAGACGTTTTATTGTACCCAGAGCTTCCACTGCCCGTTCTCGGAATAGTTTTATACACCAGTCTGTTGTCTTACTGAATAAGTGTTGGAAGGATTTGTGAGTGTCTATGGGGTAGTGACTTCTGAATATAATATAAATGAAATACTTTAGTTTTGACCGTGGTATATCATTCATTCTATACTTACAGAATTGAATTTTGGAAATATAGAATACATTATAAACGTATGGAATGAATTGTATAGCTACAGAATGAATTCTACAAGTACAGAATGCATGCTATAGCTAGACACAAAATTAGACAACATTCCCCTTTTGGCGCCTCATGGGCCTCTACAGCGGTACCAAGCGAGTGTTTTAACCACTACCCGCCCACCCCACCCCGGCCACACCTCGCTGCATGGTATTCGCAGGTTCCGGGTGGAGCAGCACCCGTGGCGCGCGTCAGCAGCGTGACAGTTGCCAAGAGGCGTGACAACACCAGGCGCATGCGCAGCGCGAGGGTTGGAGCAGACGACAGTGTGGCGTAGGAAGCGGGAAGTTTCTCGCTGTGGGACAGGCTCAAACCTTGTGACAGTCGCCAGCGCACAGCCCGCCACTTCACTGCAGCAACGGAAGAACAATCGAAGTGCATGGTGATTGTACTCGGTGCTCAGACAGTTGATACCAACACGGATCACGACTTGTTTCAGCTAAGTACGTTCTTGTTTCTCATACTTGCACCCTCTTGATGCTCTCAAAAAGTCACAAATCACTTCTTTGGTAATGGAGACTGTACTTCGTTTGTTTAACCGGAAGGAGTGAGTAGACCGGTGTGGCGAGGCGGCCCTAGGACAAAGAGTGCGCTGCTCCTCACTCGAGTGTGGCCGTGTCCGAGGGTCGCTTTGTCGGGAGGCTGAGCTCACGCGCCTTTGTTTGAATGGCTGTTGGTCTCCTTTGTTTTGAACTGTGTAAAGCAGTTTGACGAACTTAGCAAAGATCAGTACAGTACGAAGGATGTACATTGTACGGTGGTGCACACTACTGTGTGTGTGATGAGAGAGAGAGATACAGATGAATGGAGCGATAAGATGATGACTAATCGGCATTTATTGTCTGTATTGTATAATATTCAATAAACGACACTCCCCGGTAGTAACAGGTCGGTTATCAATGGAGTATACTGACATTCCATCCTTATCAAAAGAGAATATCGTGGCACTCCACGCTTCTCCCACAACCTTCCCAGTTATTACTACAGTCGTTTCAAATGTTTGACACTCCGACCACTCCGATTTTTAATCGTTGGTAATGCCCTCACTACAGATGACTGTGTGTCGACGCAATGAAAAGCACTAAACGACCCTAGATTGTGTTATGGGTGTCAGAGAAGTGGGTAAGTACATGATAGGCAGTGACTTGTATCACATACACAGTAGTTAAAGTGTGTCAATCCGATAAACGTGCCTGACATACATCACAGTAACTACATCTGTGAGCGAGCAGGGTGGTGGTGGGGGTGGGAAGTGCCAGAGTAGTGGAACTGTGCATTTTCTTATGCTCACTGGTTTTCCATTAGGAAATACGATTCAGTATGTTATGCAAGCGAGAAAAAAAGTTCTCCTTATTTTTTCAAGCACTGAGAGACTTGTAGTGGTGCGCTGGATAACTTCTCAGTTCTCAGGAGTAAGAGTTTCGCGATACTACACTGTCCATGTGTTGTATGTGTAAGCACACTGACCAGTGGTGATTTCAAGGGGTTGAACTTTGATGTTCTACCCCGAGCCAGCAGATAAGGGTACATGATGGCAATGGTGTCGGTACCACAACGAACAGCTCCGTGGCTTCTCAACACGAACTCTGAACTCTAGAACCCGGTCACCACGGTGCAGACGCCAAGCTTTGTACCTCCGGACCACCCATTGTCTAGACACTCAGGGTACTTATTATCGTGAGAGCTGATGACCGGGTCAAACATGAAAAGGGAAAGGTAGGGTTCTCGTCTTACTAATCGACTGACCACGGCAGTCCGGTCGTCTCTAAGCCGAGTAGTAACCAAGAAACAGAGACGGTAATCATCGTGAACACTCGTTGTTTTCTCTCCTGTCATCCCCCTTCTTAACCTTTGTCAACAGAACTACCACTTGCACTCATTCACCTCTAACCGATTGAACACTTTCATTCATTTCACCGACCTCTACACTAAACCTTGGGTCACCGCGTGTGAACACGTGACTACTTGGGTTTGAGGCTTGTCTTCCGATGACGTCATTTGAGCAATAATTTGTGGGGCAGTTAGGGGTGTCCGTTCCTCAAATACAGTCTGCTGACCACCATTCGAGCTCGTCTACAGTCATCGGCAAGCAGTCGGCTTCCTTCTATGTGATTTCTGTGCACGTTTTCAGTTATTCTTTTCACGCGTGAGTGAATTTCTAAATTCAAGATTGCAATGGTCATCATTGGTAATTTTGAACTGCTTGTCAGTTGTGTAGTGCTTCCATGTCAGTTGTGTCAGTATGTCATGTCACTGCAGTGCAGGCAGACTCAGGAGGAGTATCTGTTAATGCCATTCGCACAGCATTTCAGGGCCCCGGGCTGGTGACACATGGGGAACAAGCAGACTCCTCGTCACTCAGCCGGAAGCGTTCTAATTCACCGCAGGAAGAGCTGTACACCCGGGCCGTCGATTCGCGAACGACAAGCCTCCAACTGTCAGTAGAATAACCTTCTCTGTAGGATAATCAAGAGAGCTGGCGGTGAAATTTGTTGACCTTACAGTTGGGTCGTTGTAATCACGCTCCTGATGGTTGAGGGCCATTGTATCCACATTTCTGATAACTGAGGGTCATTGTAATCACACTTCAAACGCGCGAGAGTGTGTTGTGAATGAAGGCGTGAAAGTAGGAAGAGTTTACAGATTTTCTTTAGACTTGTCATGGAGGATGGGGAAGATGCCCTGTGTGTGGTCGTTTTTACAGAGTAACTCAGGATGCACATAGTATGGAGACCTGTCACGTTGTGTTTAATATTTATTTGTTATATGCAATATACTGTGCATACGAGTCAGTTGACTGTGCATTTAAATGCGGGTATGTCACGTGCTGTGTGTGTGCTGCAGGTCTGTGCTGACGACAGGCGGCCATGTCCAGGAACAGCAGTCTGACGGCGGACGAGGCGGGCATCAGTCTCACGTGTCCGGTGTGCCTGGACATGCTGACGTCGCCTCGTTTCTTGCCGTGTCACCACACGCTGTGCACAGACTGCATCTCCGACTTGATGGAGCGCGCCGGCCCAGCCCCTCACTTCCTGTGTCCGCTGTGCCAAAGCCGCGTGGCCATCCCCGACGAAGGCGTGCACAGCTTCCAGGTCAACTTTTACCTTGCACCCTTGCTTTCCGGCAAAGTGCAGATCAGCACAGCCGGAAGCTGCCAACAGTGCCTCAGAGTGGGTGAAGGCGGAATGACTGGCGTGGCAGGTGCACGGAAATCTGCTGCCATGTCTGTGGGCACGGCGGTGGCCACGTGTGTGGAGTGTCGCTTGGCCATGTGCCGCGAGTGCGTGCAGGCGCACCAAGAGCAGCCGCTGTACGCGCGCCACCAGTTCCGCTCGCTGACTAACTGCGACACCTCAAGAGCCGGCATCTCATGCGAGGGTCATGCAAGCCAAGAGCAGTTGGCCTTCTACTGCAAGACGTGCGACGCGCTGGTGTGTCGACCCTGCAAGGCCTTCGAGCATCCCAACCACAGACTGGTGGGTGTGGCAGTGGAGGCTGAAGCGCAAAGGTCGGAGGTGAGGAGGCAGCTCATGAGCCTGTCCACGCTGCGAGGGGCGCTGGTCAGTCTGCAGGACGAGGGGACTGTGCGCGCGGACACGCTGCAGACCAGCTGTCGGGACATTCTCCACACGCTGGACACCACAGAGAAAAGGCGTGCACTCAATCACTGCCCGCACGCATGCCACGGAATCCAGCTTAAAAGAAAGTGAGAGACAAACTTCTGCAAGTCATCACTGAGGAAAAGAAGAAGATACAAGAGAGAATTACTGCCATATCTGAACTGCTCGCCTTGGCCAACGAGGAAGTGAATTCCAGCGACGCCACTTCCTGTCGAAGAAGGCGAGACTAGTGTCAGGATCCAGAGCGTCATGGCCAGAATGCCGGCATCGCGAGGAGACTTAGAGTTCTCCTTTAAGATGAGCGCCGAAATCAGTTTCATTGTTGCGGCAGGACAACTCTTTCGGCTACATGACCGTGCAGTTCCAGGTCCCGATCCTTCGCCATCGCTTCAGCCTGACGTCGACGAAGCAGCACCGGAAACTGCGCAAGATCTCGCCGCGCTCGGACGGCCGAGTGTGGGCGTCGGTGGGCAACGTGCTGGTGGACATCTCCGAGGACCTGGTGGAGACGAAGCGGCTGGAGTTCCCCACTGAGATCTCCGACTTCGTGCCGGCACCCGACGGGAGCGTGTACGTGGCACTGGTCTTTCCACAACCCGTCAAGATCCTCCTGCCCTCCGAACAGGCCTGCGACTTTGCCTGTCCGCTGGTGCCCCCGGGTGCCATGGCACTCACCGACAAACATGAGCTGGCAATGGCCGCCAACGACGGGAAGGAACTCTCGCTGACTTTCTACACGCACAGTGGCGCCAGGTCGAGGAGAGTCAGCCTCCCTAGACCCGACTTCTTTCCTACGTCTATGACATTCACCAAACGCGGACAGGTGTTTTTGTGCAGTTCTGCGGAGATCCTCTGTCTAGATGCCGACTTCTCGGAAGTTGCTTGCCTGTGTGACGACGACTCCTTACAGGCCAGGGCCATCAGCACCTTGAGAGGCGTGGGGTCCGGAGTTGGCGATGTTCTGATGGCCAATGGTTCAAACGGAAGTGTGGAGGTGAGTGGGAAAAAATGTGTTCCATGTAGTGGCCACTGCAGCAGGGGAGATCATCAGAAAACGACAAATTGAATAATAACTTAACATATTACTGATTCGTATGGCTTTAAAGACGATTTTATAAATCACCAGTAAAGACGATATTTTTGCAGAATCGCTTTTTTTCTGCTGCAGGTTTTGGAGCTGGTTGGAAACACGCTAGAGCGCAGGCGCAACCTCATCGAGGGCAGACGAGGGCAAGACTGTGACGTCACACCACCCGAAGGGGAGAGCCACAATATCAGTTGCTGCGCCGTCGACCGCTCTGGGCGACTGTGGGTCGGAGAGGAAGAAGGACATATCACGTTTACGATTGGTAATGCGCTTAAAGTGATTTATGCACGGGAAAAGTCCGCGATTAACTTCAAATCTCAACCCACAGTCGCAGCCTGTGACCTATGGCAGGACAATAACTCGATGTGTCGGAAACTGCTCTAATTAGTTTGCCGTCCATTTAACCAACTCTGATCTCTCACAACTGCTGCCAAACATGAGTCTGATGGTGCTGTAGTATGTGTAAACAGTACTATCAATAATCATGATGCTGTATTATGTGTCTGTACCACATGATTTACACTGTCAGCGTCATGGTGCTGTACTATGTATTATGAAATGTTCCATGAATTTAATAAGTATTGTGCACCTGTTGATATTACTTTGATGGTGTATTATGAGTAATGGTTTTTGAACAATGAGCCTGATGATGCTGCAACATGAATTTAGTGTGTTGATGGAGCTGCACTATGATGTACTAATGCTGCTGTATTATGAGCCTGAGTAGGTGAGGGGGGGGGATGTTTTATGGTGATCCAGCAACTAAGGCTATATCCCAGCCACCCTGTAAACAGATGCCTTATGCAGAAAAAGAACAGCGTACTCGAGGCAAGAACTGAACTCCAGACAAACTTCACGGTTGGTTATGAGCCTGATGGAGCTGTTAGCAATAATTGTATTTACCAAGGGTCTTCTGGTCTTCTAAGTTTATTAACTATGCAGCTATCGACTTCCTACAGAGAATACAATTACAGTTAGAGTCACTGCTGGAAATATGAACTTATCACGATTCCTCTGATTGAATGAATTGCTGCAGCCTGTGAACTGTCCCACTAGGTTGTCTAAGTCTTGAGTCACGCGAGGGCAAAGCTCCTTGTTTACGTTCTCTGCTTAGTAAATATATTGTGTCCGTGGCCGATCTTTGTCTTGTAATATCTTTGGCAGTTTAGGGGACATACACCAAATCATGAGATAATATGTGAAAACACACATACAAACAAACTGTAATTGCACACGTCTCAGTTTTTGTGCGATAATTTTACATTGTCAACTAATGTTTCAGCTTATTTAAAATGTCAATACTCTGTCAGTTTATTATTTTATTGTCAGCTACTATATCGTATTATTAATTTAAAAAATTTAATTCACATTCCATGCTTGTAAAGATGTTCTACACTTAACCTTTCTTTCTCAACTTCCTTTCGTTCTTATTTCTACTGTTATATGTGTGTGTGAGTACAGGTAGTCCTCGACTTACGACGTTGATCCGTTCTTACGCGGCGTCGTAAACCGAATTTCGACGTAAGTCGGATCATACGTTGATACAGTACTGTACCATAATAACAGTACAGTACTGCAAACACTTAGCCTATCCAAACACCTATCCTAACACAGTACCCTACATAATTATCAATAAACATAAGTCAGTAAAATATCGTGCAGTACAGTACGCTTTGTTATCACTGTCGCCTTCATAGGAGCAGATCCTTTCACATGTTCAAGGATGCCATCTTTATCCTTCATGATCGTAGCGACAGTCGAGCGACTAAGTCATAATGACCTGCCAATTTCTGTTGCTGTCTCCCTTCTCAGATTGCCTTATGATATCCACTTTCACCTCCATGGTGATGGCCTCCCTTTACTTTTATGCACTGACCTCGTAAGTCGGAATGACCGTAATATAAAGCGTGGTAACCACGAAACGACGTAACTCGAGACCGTCGTAACCCGAGGACTACCTGTCTTAATGGACACTGATTCTCCGTCCTCTTGTCGATGGCGCTTAAAATACATGTCTAGTGCCTTTCCTTCTTTTGTCGTAGTCGGCAATAAATAAACTGTGACAAATTACACAAAAGATTTCTCACGTTGTCTGCTGTAAAGTTAGAGATCCCAGTTCGATACCCTTATTGTTCAGCGAACATTCCCCAGTGGACCCAGCTGTCGGCGATGGATACCTAACTCCATATGGGGCTCGGGTAGGCGAAGTAGCCCTCACACTAAAATGATCCCGTAAACAGACGTACTGTATATGGGAGTGTATATGGGACTGTATATGGGAGTGAGTGGGTCAAGGCCTCATGAACTTTAGAGTATGTGACTGAGGGAGAAATAAAAGCTGTGCAGACAAGAATAGAAACGTCAGGTACTTTATTTTTTTAACTGGTGTACAGCTAGAAAACACAACATTACAAGACATCGAGATTGGATATGTACGGGGCACATGGTAAGTCAGCTTGTAAGGCTACTGTCAAAGATTATTTCTCTCTGGTTAAAATAGTAGTTAAAAGTTAATTGGTTAATCAAGATGGAGAGTACCCAGTCCGTAAGAGCCTTGGTCTGATCTCCTGATCTTGCTCCTCTTCAGATATATGCGCTTCTTCTTTCGCACTTTCCGTTTTTGTTTTGTTTACTTATAGATTTGGCTTGTGCCATTTATTGTTGTTTACGAGGAAGATCACGTGACATGTCACTGCTGATGACAATGCTGTGACGCGGCGGTCGGGTGTCCGGTGTACACGTCATCAACTGATGTGGCGGTGGTGGCCAGTCAACGAACTACATCAACGTTTTATTTTGTTTCTTTGCCTTTTCCAAGAACTCTTCTTATCACGATCTCAAAATTGTTTTAAGATTTCGTGTTTAGTCAGCTTTTGATTTTCGTTGAAAGTCCTTTCGCCAGAAACACCACAGTGCAGCAGACATCAAACACAAAGAAACAATAAGCGCAGTCCAGTAATAAGAACTGATACAGTGGAATCTCTTGGCCCGCAGACCTCATGTAACCGCCGCCATACTTCATCACGTGATCAAGCCAGTAGGCGCCTCGTTCTGCCGGCACACCATCTGGTCGCGGAAGAGGTGAGACGCGCGGGCGATGGCGTCGCGGTAGGCCGAGCTTTTCCACAAGTCTCAGGGCGCTGACAATGTCCGACACTTTCGCAGTGGCAGGTCCAGTGTCAGCCCGAAGCCTTTCTGTCGAACTCTTTCGGCGTTGTAGAACTGGTCGTAAAAACGGGAAGCTGAGCATTGGCCAGCGTGATACAACGCTTGGGCCTGGCTGCTGGCTCACCGTGGGTCACCAAGACTTTGGAGTTCTGGGTGAGCCAGGAGCATATTTTGTGGTATCAAGGCATGATCAAAATTCTCCGGGGTCTGGTGATGTCCTGTTGGCACGAAAAACAACTTTCATTGGCACGCTCTCCAGAGCCGACAGCAATTTGCTGACAGCGCCCCCGGGCAAGTCGATGAACGAGAGAGCCGAAGGAAACAATGAGGACACGTCCTTGGCGTTGTCATGAATTCCTGAAGATCGCAGACAGAGGTTTTGCTGGCGAAGCCGCTATCCGCAATGACTTTAGTATTGGGTAAAGATGGTCGAGGATAGTCCAGAAAATGATCATGCAGAGACAGGTGAACTCCGCCTTGGCTCCCAACATAGTCATTGGAATATAGGGCATCTCAGGTGCATACAACTCACGGCATTTTCCGGACAAAGAGGATGCCCATGTAGAGAGATACATAGGACAGAAAGTTGTTCAAACGCTCCGCGAAGGTCATGTGCTGGCCGAGGGGAAGGAACTCGATGGGGTCGACGGCGGGAGAAAAAGGAATTCTGCGGAAGAAGGGGTCGTTTGCGAAGTGCAAGCTGGCAAAAGGTACCCCCATCCTGTAGGCGAAGATAAGGTAGATTCTCTTATGATTACCATCGTCGTACACGAAGAGATCTGGCTTGACATCTCGCATTGTCTGAAACAGCGACTGGTTGGTCATGATCTCGTCGTTCATCTGCCACATCATCTGGATGTGATTCTGTATTTCTGGTTTTCTTCCCTCCAAATATGGTTTCAAAAGAAAAGGCACGACATTGTCGTCTTGCATGGAGATGCTGGTGGTGTACTCGATGATGTGCACTCCCTTCAGGTCATGGTAACCCTTTCTGACGACGTCGGTAGACAGAACGACCCACACCTCGTGACCTTTGGCCGTCAATGCTTCTGCGAGCGTCAAGTGCATGATGGCATGACTTGAAAGAGGGAGTGGCATCAGCATGACACGCTTGGTTTCGCATGATGCCGAGAACATCATCATGACACACAAACACAGATGCCAACACGCTGTCGTGCGTTTCATTGTGTGAATCCTGCAACAAATGATGTGTGCTTAATTAATACATTATTCAACCAAACTCACACAAAGACACACAGCTTGCAGTCAGTAGTAGTATTAAGTAGCTCTAGAGCGCACATTCCCCTCTACAACCCAAGGTGGAGGCCCTCACAAGCAGGGATGGGATGGGAGTGTCGCTTTCCTGTGCCAGTTGAACAACGATGTGCATGCGATTCAGCATCAAACCGAAGCTACCAGTTTTGTAGATAAAACAAAGCAGTCCGCAGCTCATAAAAGCGATGTATAAATATAAATACATATTAGGGTAATTAAATAAAATGAAGAAATTGTTATGAACGCGCGTTTGGAGCAGGTAACTATCTACTGAGTATCTGTCTAAAGAAAGCGCCTGAGGCCTGACTTGGTTATAATAACCGTCTAAGTCAGTGGTTCTTAACCGGGGTTCGATCAAACCCTATGGGTTCGGTGAGTCGATCTAAGGATTCGTAATTCGTGATGACACTAAAGAAGGTTTCGGTGAATGTGCACATGAAACTTGTGGGTTCGGTACCTCAAACAAGGTTAAAAACTAAGTCTAACTGTAACTGTATCTTTCTTTGTCACCTCTAGAGACAAGTGAGGCAACAGACTGTGGCGAAGGACCTAGATAAAATTAGCGCAGCCTTGAGGTGACAGACCAGTTGAGCAAGTACCCGTGACAGTATTTTTCTGGCGCTGTTGTAGGGGAGAGCACACACAACTCGCATGTCCTTGGGTCCTGTAGGAGTAGCCTCCCTTTACATGGCCTCGCTTATTTCTTTGGACAATATTTGTTCATTAGATAGTGTAGTGCGACATGTTTTGATAGCGTTTATTCATTAGGTAATATAGTGCCACATATTTTGACACTGACATTGCTCATGCTACTGACAGAATTTAGTAAACTAAATAGTTAGTCTACAACGTGAATTCATTCTAAACTGACTTTGCTTTCGAATCCCTGGTATCAGATGATGATGATGATGATGATCATGATGTCTATTTGTAATGTGCAGGTATCCATTCAGAAGAAAACAATTATATGCACAATAGTCAGTTTTCAGTTTGATTTATATAAAAGTATGCAAGAAAGAAACTTCTTGTCAAATAGTGACGATGCTGACTTTTTCATTTCCTATTTTTTGACTACAAATGAAATAAATCTCTTTTAGTGTTCCGTATTGAAACTGAAAGAAAGAACTGTATTTTGTGTGTGACTTTTTGTTCGATATATCCCAAGGTCAGAACTAAGAAGAACTCGACCCTAGCGGCCATTTCTTGTGTGCTTTGCCATTTGACACTACTCTTAGATAACTGTAAGAGTTGGAAATACAAGTGAAAATAAAACAATAACACTTTCATTGTCAGAGGATGAAATTTCAGAAGTAGCTGTACTGTATCATGCGTACCTTGTTCTCGCGTAGCAATTTCCCTCGTAGTCCTCAAACTTGAATTTTGTGATCGACCTGTCAACGTGTGCTTTCTAGGTTCTTCGCTCTCTCTCTCTCTTAGTGCGTGTGTGACAGAAAGATCGCGAAAGAGAAGGATTTATATATAAAGGTCATAGGTCATTGCCGCAGTATAACTTGGTAGAAATTTTATTTCAGGTGTCAGTTAGGAGTGAAGAATAGATAGAAACATAGTACCGCTATTTGTGTCTGATTTTTCGTTAGTTTTTGCTTTCAGTCCAAAAAAAAAAACCCCCAAAAAAACTATGAAGGACGAATCGACTTGTCCACATGACTTTGATGTCACGGTGACATATTACCCACAGCATAATGGATGCGCCTCGACAGAGGGTTTCAACTTACCGGTCTCAACACCAAAGGCTGATTAAACTCAGCAAAGAGAAATTTCGAAGTAATATATATTGAAGTTGGTTGAAATTAGCTTGAACAGTAAGGAGACATAAAGAGGACACACAAATCATATTCAACAGTTCTTCGTTCGTTACAATAACAATATAAAGCCATCACGTATCTAAAGATTAATTTGAAAGAAAAAGAACACTGAATGCTAATCTGCACACTGCATTTTATTGCTTTCTTTTCGGCTTTGCATAGGGGCATAAATTTAGAAAGAAAATAGAAGTGAATAATTTACTGACTCGTATCTCACACATGTGTGTGTGAGTGCATGTGTGTGTGCATGTGTGTGTGAGTGCATGTATGTGTGTGCATGCGTGTATGAGTGCATAGGTATGTGTGCATGTGTGTGTATGTGTGTGAGACAAAGAATGAGGAGGGGGTTACAGGGTCCTCTGCAGTGAGTGGTGCAGACGTCACTGGCGTCTGGCTAACCGCCGGTTAGCTTGTAGGGAAACGCTTGTCGCCACCCGGTGGGTAGAGTTAGTTCTCCACTTGCGGACAGTCGTCCTCGCGATCCGCCTGCACCCAGCGGAGGCCGGTGTAGCACTTGCTCTCGTCGATCTTCTCCTTCAGACCCGGGAACCGCCTGCAGTCGTCAATGGCTTCCGCCAGGGCGTTACAGTTCTTGTCCTTGTCAGCACCGGGCTTTGGAAAACCACTACACGCCCACTCCACACAGGCCTGACGAGAGGGGGGGACAGGGGGTCTGGTGTACCCGGGCCCGCGGCTGTCAAGGGGGCCCGGCCTTGGTCAGTGGATTTTTTTTTTCTTCTTCTCCTTTTCTTTTTCTTTTAAAGAAAGGTCTAAGGACAGAACACCCAAGCATTACACATGCAGAAGTTGAGTTTGAGTGTAGATATTGAAGATTCGAATTGTAAACATACATTATATAACTGGGAAAATAATTTACGATTACAAGTAACAAGGGCCCGGAGAGGTTCTGTCCCGGGGCCCGGGTGGCTCTCGGACCTGCTTACAGTCTAAAATAACAGGCTGACAGTTGGCTCTCCATGGAATACTGTACTTCTTGGAAGTAAATCTAGTGTAACATCGTCTTCAGTGTCATTTACATGAGCAGTCTCTTTTCTTCCATGCAGCTACTGTTAGAATAGTGCACAAAGGAACTAACACCAAATCAAGGTAGATAATACAGGGATAATCTATCATCCAGGAATATTACTGTTTACAGGGAAGACGAAATAAAGTACAGTAAATTATTGCAGGGTCAGAAAATGAACACGAAGCTGAAGTGTCCTGCTCCATTGGGATTTCTGGTCTGTTTTCTTATTTTCCACGTGGTGCAAGGTGTGACCTCAGGCAATGTGACTTGGTACTGAGTGCACTGTACAGGAGTCGTAAGTATCCAGATGTGTTTTATTGTCAGCAGTTCAAACGCACGTGGCCTAATGAAAGCTCTTGTCAAATTTCGTGATAAATTTGATATTTAAAAAAAAAAAAAAATTCTTGCCTCCTTTCATTCTACTCGCTTCTGAAATATTTTTCTTGATATTTTAATACACAGTTTATGTCAAGGTTTACACATACATATCTCACGGCCGTTGCCCTAGCCTAAAGGTTTAGTCGAGTGCATGATAGTCAAAACTGTAATATAATAAAGCAACTCGTATTTTTGTGAAATGTGCCTTCGTGGGAAATAACATTTTTTAGATTAGATGTCCAGTCTGTTGTTTCTGTGTAACGGCTTCTTTCAACTCCCACCGAATACCTTGGCGGCACACAGGCACGTGAGTTGTGTCTAAGTATTTCTGTGTAACTGTTTTTCTAAACTCTCACAGGTACCTGATGTACAAAACTGTTCTGACTCAGCACGCGCACGAAGTCTGCACTAACACGTGGTGTTGGCATTTTCCTCCAGCGATGTAGGAGATGCAGGTGAGCAAACAACAACACGTGTCAGTATGATGACGTGTGGCTGCGTGACGTGTGGGTCATGTAACATAACGCATATGACATGTGACGCTGTGGGGACCTGTACATAACGCGTGCGACTTGTGACGGTGGGTCCTGTACCATAACGCATGTGACATGTGACGTGTGGGTCTGTAACATAACGCGTTCCTGTGTAAGAATTATGGTGTGTGGCATGTAACAGACCTTGCGATGTATGAAATGTATGAGACAAGTACTGTGTAAGGTTCAGCCTCATCTTCATTAAACACATCATCTTCAACAAACACCTGTCTGTCATCAATAGAGCAATTGGTGTCAGTTTTGAAATGAATCGAGAAGTCTGCTATCCAGTCTTGCATTTTTCCATCTCTGTTTAGTCCAGTCAATGGGTTTGGTTTCGCTGATCATTGGAAAATAAATCTTCTAAGCCACCATGTTCACTATCTTGATGTGCACTTTCAGCACTGAAGCAAAATAACAGCAATACAAGTGTAGAAAAAAAAAAATTGAAACAAAAGTAACATATTTTATGATCCTCTCTCTAATTTCTCATGGTCATGCAAGTCTTGTTTTGACCAAAAATCAATAGAAATAAAATGGATAATAATTTCCCCAGGGAATTCAAATGGAATCGTTGTTAACGAGCATCGCTTGCTGTAGGCCTAGTGTCTTTTCTCAAACGATGGGCAAAAATCGGAAAAAGACACACAACGGTCTCTCGGCAGCGCTGTACACCGGCAACGGCTGAAGGGATTCGGGAGGGTCTGGTGCCTAGGGCGTGGCACAAGGCAGGGATGGTTAGGGTTGGCGCTATATACATGGGGAGCAGGCGTCCCGAAAGGTTTATGTGGTTGGCTGATAAGTCAATGGTGCGAGGCTACCATCTGAGGGATTATGACTGAACGCCTCTAAGTCAGAATCCCGCCCGAATATGTAACGATACTTTCAGTGCCGCTGCGATACACGCCGCGGTGTTTGTCACAGCCGCGGCGGTGGTGAAGCCACAGGAAGGGGTCATCAGCCGCTCGCGCCGAGCAGTGCGCGGCGGGGACAGGACGATTTTCACCCATGCGACGTGGAGATGCCAAATCATTCGTAGACGACCTAGTTCTCGGTCGGGTGTCGTACTTAGTAGAGCAGCCACCTCACTGCGATCTATTGAGACTCAGCTTGGACCAGGAGATTTGTCCGCATTCGCAGACGGACGCATCTCCGACGATGGGCTCGAGTCCCCCTCAGTACAAAGTGGAAAGGTGGTGATGCAGCTACCGGGTGCACCGGTAAAGCAGCACACCACTTTTCTCTCTTTTACTACTTCGCTTTTTTCTTTTCTTTTTTTCTTCAAAAAAAAACCAGGGGGAGGGCCTGGTGCAAAACTTTTGAAAATATTCCAGTTCGATGGGAGGGTCTGGTGCAGATAGGAGGGTTCTGGTCAAAGACTTTCAAATAAAACATTACTCGTCATTAACTTCGCTTTGGTATTAGAAATTTAGGGGTACTCGATTCTTTCAAGTATACTAAAATGGAGGGCTGGTGCTATGGGAGGGTCTGGTGCATACAGGAGGGTCTGGTGCAGAGGAGGGGTCTGGTGCGAGAGGAGGGTCTGGTGCGTGAGGGGCCTGGTTTAAAAAAAAAGGAAAGTAATAGGGGAAAAATTGAACAAATGTTGTCCATAGCAGCAACGCTTTCTCCTTTCGCCGGTTGATCGCATTCCGAACACGTTGTGTCTCTGTACACCGACAAAAACCGATCACAACAATACCCAGGCCGATAACGTACCAAATGAGAATTCACCATCATCTTGGAAGTTTCAGTTCAATAGGAGGGTCTGGTGCGGTAGGTTAGGGTCAGGTGTCGGAGGCCTGGTGCTAGGGAGGGTCAGGTGCCGGAGGGTCTGGTGCCTAGGGAGGGTCAGGTGGCCGGAGGGCCTGGTGCAATGGGAGGCGTGGCAAGGCAGGTATGGTTAAGGTCGGCGCTATATACATGGGAAGCAGGCGTCTGAAGGTGCGCGAAAGGGACCGTGGCTATAAAGGTTTCTATATATGAAATGCTCACCCAGTTTTGTTATATTTCATCTGCAAATGAGCGCTCGCTCGGCGTGCGAAGCCCTCGGTCGAAAGCGATCGTTGTCTGCGTCCCGTCATCTGGCGAGCCGGTTTCGAAGCGGACCGAAGAAGGTCTGGTACGGGTTGGCTTGGTGGTGATTCGCGGCTTTCGCTGTCGCGTTTCCCACGGCTCAGGCGTGGGCTGGTTGAGCAGAGAGAGGTTCGTCGTGCTCCTTTCGGCCAGCGCGTCGGCGTATCGAATAACGCTTGACTGTGTCTCGAGTGAAAGAGCGCGCCCGTGTCGATCGGTGAACGCTCCGCAGTTGAAAAATTTGAACCGATGATTCGGTTGCAAGAGCGAAAAGCACCGCGAAGCAGGACCCGCGCTCCAGCGGCGACTGGCTTCGTGGAGTCGGTTACGTGTACACGCACAGCATTCTGGTTGATCCTACCAGTAGTCATATGCTTGTTCTCAAATTAAGCCATGCCTCGTACGGTGAAACCGCGAATGGTCATGAAATCAGTCGAGGTTCCTTAGATGATCCATTTCTACTTGAATAACTGTGGCAATTCTGGAGCTAATACATGCAAACCAACTCCGACGTCAAGCCGGGAAAGAGCGCTTTTATTAGTTTCAAATCAGTCGGGGTCTCGGCCCGTCCCTATTAATGATCTGGATAAGTTTGTGCGATCGCATGGCTCGAGCCGGCGAGGCATCTTTGAAATTGTCTGCCTTATCAACTGTCGATGGTACGTGATAGACCTACATGTTGGACAACGGGTAACGGGAATCAGGGGTGTGATTCCGGAGAGGGAGCATGAGAAACGGATACCACATCCAGGAAGGCACCAGGTGCGCAACTTACCCACTCCCGGCTAGAGGAGGTAGTGACGAAAAATAGCAATACGGAACTTTTTGAGGCTCGCAATTGGAATGAGTACACTTTAAACCCTTTAACGAGGATCTATTGGAAGGCAAGTCTGGTGCCAGCAGCCGTGGTAATTTCAGCTCCAATAGCGTATATTAAAGTCGTTGCGCTTAAAAAGCTCGTAGTTGCATCTGAGGCATGGTCGTGCGGTCCGTCTCGCGACGGTCACTGCGCGAAGCCTGAGCGTGCGCGGCTCTTCGCAGGGTAGTCTTCGCAAGACGAACTGCGAAAGCATTTGCCAAGCATATTTTCATTAGTCAAGAACTAGTCAGAGGTTCCAAGACGATTATAATACTGTCATTGTTTCTGACCATAACGATGCCAACTAGCGTTGTGCAAGTGTCGCTTCATCAAATCTGAAACCAAAGTTTTCGGGGTTCCAGGGAAGTATGGTTTGCAAAGCTGAAACTTAAAGGAATTGACGGAAGGTCACCCACCAGGAGTGGAGCCTGCGGCTCTTAATTTGATTCAACACGGTAAAACACACCAGTCCGCACACTGTAGGATTGACAGATTGATATCTTTTTCTTGATTCGGTGGGTGGTGGCGTATGGCCGTTCTTAGGTGGTGGAGCGATTTGTCTGATTAATTCCGATAACGGCGAGTCTCTAGGCTGTTAAATAATTCACCGATTCTTCACGCATCGGTGCTAACTTCTTAGAGGAGAAGTGGCGTTTTGGCCACAAGAGATGGAGCAATAACAGGTCTGGCTGCCTTTAGAAGGAATCAAGGGTGGATGTGGCCATGCTTTGAAAACAGTGCGAACCCCTTGAACGTCCTTGCGTGATAGGGATTGGGGGCTTGAAATTTCTTCTTATCACGGAACGAGAATTCCCAGTAATTACGTCGGTGCTTTCTACACCGCCTGTCACTACTACCGAGTGATACGGTTTAGTGAGGGGTAGCTGGCCTCCGCGTGAGAGTCTGAAAAAGTCATTCAAACCGGAGGGGAAAGGCTTTTGGCCCGATCAGCCTCTCAGTAAGCCCCGGACACGAGGCATCGCTTGCTGTAGGCCTAGTGTCTTTTCTCAAACGGATGGCGCAATCGGAAAAAAGTGATCACAACGGTCTCTCGGCAGCGCTGTACACCGGCAACGGCTGAATGGATCGGTGAGGTGTGGTGCTTAGGAGGGTCAGGTGCCTAGTGGGGCCAGGGCGCTGAACGGCTCGCGGGCCGGTTAGAAATTTGGAGTGGGGGGGCGTGGCACAGGCAGGGGATGGTTAGGTGGGTTGGCGCTATATACATGGGGAGTGCAGGCGTCCCGAAGGATTATGTGCTTGGCTGATAAGTCAATGGTGCGGAGGCTACCATCTGAGGGATTATGACTGAACGCCTCTAAGTCAGAATCCCGCCGAATATGTAACGATACTTTCAGTGCCGCTGCGATACACGCCGCGGTGTCACAGCCGCGTGCGAGTGTGTGAAGCCACAGGAAGGGGGTCATCAGCCGCTCTGCGCCGAGCAGGGCGCGGCGGGACAGGACGATTTCCACCCCATGCGACGTGGAGATTGCCAAATCATTCGTAGACGACTGTTCTCGTTTCGGGTGTAGACGTACTTAGTAGAGCAGCCACCTCACTGCGATCTATGAGACTCAGCCTTTGGACCAGGAGATTTGTCCGCATTCGCAGACGGACGCATTCTCCGACGATGGGCTCGAGTCCCCCGCTCTCTCTCAGGTACAAAGGGGAAAGGTGGTGATGCTACTGGGTGGGCACCGGTAAAGCACACACACGTTTTTCTCTCTTTTACTACTTCGCTTTTTCTTTTTTTTTTCTTCAAAAAACCCAGGGGAGGCCTGGTGCAAAACTTTTCGAAAATATTCCAGTTCGATGGGAGGGTCTGGTGCAGATAGGAGGGTCTGGTCAAAGACTTTGAAAAAACTTTACTCGTCATTAACTTCGCTTTGGTATTAGAAATTTAGGGTACACTCGATTTCAACCCTTCAAGTATTACTAAAAGGAGGGCTGGTGTAATGGGGGTCTGGTGCATAAGGAGGCGTTGGTGCAGAGGAGGTCTGGTGCCGAAGAGGAGGGAGGTCTGGTTGCGTGAGGGCCTGGTTTAAAAAAAAAAAAAGGAAGTAATAGGGAAAAATTGAACAAATGTTGTCCGATAGCAGGAACGCTTTCTCCTTTCGCCCGAGCCCATTGTCGCATTCGAACAACGTGGTGTCTCTGTACACCGACAAAAACGATCACCAACATACCCAGCCCGATAGGTTCGTAAATACCAAATTGAGAATTCACCCATCATCTTGGAAAGTTTCAGTTCATAGTGTAGGTCTGGTGCCGGTAGAGTTGTCTAGGGTCAGGTGCCGGAGGCCTGGTGCTAAGGGTAGGGTCAGGTATGCCCGGAGGGTCTGGTGCTAGGGAGGGTCAGGTGCCGGAGGTCTGGTGCCTGAGGCGAGGGTCAGTTGCCGGAGGGTGGTGCCTAGGGAGGGTCAGGTGCCGGAGGCCTGTGCCTAGGGAGGGCTCAGGTGCCCGGCTGGGCCTGGTGCTAGGGGGTGCCTAGGGAGGGTGCAGTACGGAGGGCCTGGTGCCTAGGAGGGTCAGGTGCCAAGGCTGGTGCCTTAGGAGGGTCAGGTGCCGGAGGGTCTGTGCTAGGGAGGGTCAGGTGCCTGAGGATTGATGGCCTAAGGAGGGTCAGGTACCGGAGGCCTGGTGCCAGGGAGGGTCAGGTGCCGGAGGGCCTGGTGCAATGGGAGCGTGGCACAAGGCAGGTATGGTTAAGGTCGGCGCTATATACATGGGAAGCAGCGTCCTGAAAGGTGCGCGAAGGGACCGTGGTATAAAGGTTTTTCTATATATGAAATGCTCACCCAGTTTTGTATTTTCATCTGCAAATGAGCGCTCGCTCGGCGTGCGAAGCCCTCGGTCGAAAGCGATCGTGTCTGCGTCCCGTCATCTGCGCGAGCCGGTTTCGAAGCGGACCGAAGAGTAAAAAAGTCTACGGGCTTGGTGGTGATTCGCGCTTTCGCTGCGCGTTTCTCACGGCTCAGGCACGCGCTGGTTGAAGCAGAGAGGGGTTCGTCGTGGCTCCTTTCGGGCCAGCCGCGTCGGCGCATCGAAATAACGCTTGCTGTGTCTCGCGAGGGTCCTGGTGCCAGGAGGGCCTGTGCCAAACTTGTAAATGTTCGTATCGAGGGGAGGGTCTGGTGAGGGGTCTGTGCAAAACTTGGAAAATGTCTGTGCAATTGGAAAATGTACACATTGAAAACACACTTGAGAGGAGGTTTTACCGTCAGGCGTCATGCCTTTGGTCTAGGTGCGGAAAATGGTTTTTTTGAGCGAGGAGGGGGCGGATCTGGTGCAGGGCCTGGTGCCAAAAATGTTCAGATGGTCTGGTGCAAACTTATTGAAAACACACTTTCTAGTCATTAGTACTTCATTTTGGTATAGGGAAGCTTAGGGAACCTCGTTTTTCTTCAAGTTTACCGAACAGATGGAGGGTCTGGTGCGGAGGGCTGGTGCGGAGGTCTTGGATGCGGAGGCCTGATGCAAGGGGAGGGCGTTGGCACAAGGCAGGGAGGGGGCCGCTATATATATGGGAGCAGAGGTGTGCCGAAAAGCGCGGCTAGAAAGTGAAAAAAAAAAAATGGCATAGAGAAAGGTTACTATTAGCCATGTAGTGCTCACCCGTTGTGATTTTTTGCATCGGCAACTGAGCGCTCGCTCGGCGTGCGACGCCTCTCTGTCGAAAAGTGATCGTTGTCTGCGTCCCCGTCTGCTGACGAGCCAGGTTTGAAGCGGACGCGGAAAAAGAAGGTGTTGGTACGGGTTGGCTCGCTGGCGATTCGGCGCGCTTTCGCTGTCGCGTTTCCCCTCACGGCTCAGGCGTGGCTGTTGAGCAGAGAGGGGTTCGTCGTGCTCCTTTCGGCCAGCGCGTCGGCGTCGTTCGAATAACGCTTGACTGTGTGTCTCGAGTGAAAGAGCGCGCCGCGTGTCGATCGGGTGAACGCTCCGCACGTTGAAAATTTGAACGCGATTGATTCGGTTGCAAAGAGCGAAAAGCACCCGCGAACGCAGGACCCGCGCTCAAGCGGCGACTGCTTGTGCGGAGTCGGATTACGTGTAACAGCAACAGCATTCTGGTGAAATCCTACCAGTAGTCATATGCTTGTTCTCAAAGATTAAGCCATGCTCGTACGGTGAAAACCGCGAATGGCTCATGAAATCGTCGAGGTTCCTTAGATGATCCATTTCTACTTGGATAACTGTGGCAATTTCTAGAGTAATACATGCAACCAACTCCCACCACAACACACACACACACACACACAACACACCCGAACAAAGCCCCCCCCCGGGAAAGAGCGCTTTTATTAGTTCAAAAAATCAGTCGGGGTCTCGGCCCGTCCCTTTTGGATGATTCTTCGATAACTTTGTGCCGATCGCATGGCCTCGAGCGGCGAGGCATCTTTTCAAATGTTGCCTTATCAAACTGTCGATGGTACGTGATAGACTACCCATGTTTGACAACGGTAACGGGAATCAGGGTTTATTCGGAGAGATGAGCATGAGAACGGATACCAATCCAAGGAAGGCAGGCAGGCGCGCACTTACCCACTCCGCCGGGAGGTAGTGACGAAAATAACAATACGGAACTCTTTTGAGGCTACCGCAATTGAATGAGTACACTTTAAACCTTTCAACGAGGATATGGAGGGCAAGTCTGGTGCCAGCAGCCGTGGTAATTCCAGCTCCAATAGCGTATATTAAAGTTGTTGCGCTTAAAAAGCTCGTAGTTGCATCTGAGGCATGGATCGTGCGGTCCGTCTCGCGACGGTCACTGCGCGAAGCTGAGCGTGCCCAGCGCCGCTCTAGCGCAGGGTCGTCTTCGCAAGACGAACAACTGCGAAAGCATTTGCCAAGCATATTTTCATGCAGTCAAGAACTAGTCAGAGTTCGTAGACGATTAAATACTGTCATTGTTCTGACCATAAAACGATGCCAACTAGCGTTGTGCAGTGTCGCTTCATCGACTCTGAAACCAAAAGTTTCACGGGTTCCAGGGAAGTATGGTTGCAAAGCTGAAACTTAAAGGAATTGACGGAAGGTCACCACCAGGAGTGGAGCTGCGGCTTATTTGATTCAACACGTTAAAACACACCAGTCGCACACTGTAAGCATTGACAGATTGATATCTTTTTTCTTCGATTCGGTGGGTGGTGGCGCATGGGCGTTCTTAGGTGGTGGATGCGATTTGTCTGATTAATTCCGATAACGGGCGAGACTCTAGCCTGTTAAATAGTTCACCGATTCTTCACGAATCGGTGCTAACTTTTAGAGGGAGAAGTGGCGTTTAGCCACAAGAGATTGAGCAATAACAGGTCTGCTGCCTTTAGAAGGAATCAGGTGGATGTACCATGCTTTGAAAACAGTGCGAACCCCTTGAACGTCCTTCGTGATAGGGATTGGGGGCTTGAAATTCTTCTTATCAACGAGGAATTCCCAGTAATTACGGCGATGCCCTTTCTACACACACACCGCCTGTCATTACTACCGAGTGAACGGTTTAGTGAGGGGTAGCTGGCCTCCACGTCGAGAGTCTGAAAAAGTCTATCAAACCGGAGGGAAAGCTTTTGCCGAGTCAGGCTCTCAGTGACGCCCGGACTCTCGCGTACCTCGGGTGGCATCGGCGAAAGTGTAAAGAGAGGCACATTCTCGCGTGGCTGTTCCCTGGCTTTACAATATTTTTTCATTCATTTCGCATTTTGTTGAAACCTTTCAAATATTGTTAGAAAGCAGATGAAAAGAAATGAAACAACTTTAGGCGGTGGGATCACTCGACTCACACGTCGATGAAGAACGCAGCCAGTTGCGTGAAATAATGTGAATTGCAGAACACTCTAACCCTAACCATTTTTTTTTTTAAAAAAAAAAAACCAAAAGCAAACAAACCCGGGGGAGGGCCTAGTGCAAAACTTTTTTTAACAAGTTCCAGTGGATGGAGGATCCTGAGTCAAAGACTTTGAAAAAACTTACTCTCATTAACTTCGCTTTGGTATAGAATTTAGGGGTACCTCGATTCCTTCAGTATACTAAAATGTCTCGCGTGCATGTTGAGGGGTAGGAGGGTCTGGTGCGAAGAGGAGGTCTGGTGCGTAGGCCTGGTTAAAATAAAAGGAAAGTAATAGGGGAAAATTGAACAAATGTTGTCCATAGCAAGCAACGCTTTCTCCTTTCGCGGTTGATCGCATTATTCTCTCCGAACAACGTAGTGTCTCTGTACACCGACAAAACCGATCCAACAATACCCAGCCCGATAACCGTACAAATGAGAATTAACCCATCATCTTGGCAGATTCAGTTCAATAGTGAGGGTCAGTGTCCCGGAGGGTCTGGTGCCTAGGGAGGGTCAGGTGCAGCCCTGGTGCCTAGGGGAGGGTCAGGTGCTGGTGCTAGGGAGGGTCAGGTGCCCGGAGGATCTGGTGCCTAGGCAGTCAGGTGCCCGGACAGGTGGGAGGTTTGATTGCTAAGGAGGGTCAGGTACCCGGAGGGCCTGGTGCCTAGGAGGTCAAAATGGGAGCGTGGCACAAGGGTATGGTTAAGGTCGGCGCTATATACATGGGAAGCAGGCGTCTGAAAGGTGCGCGAAAGGGACCGTGGCTATAAAGGTTTCTATATATGAATGCGCAGCTCACCAGTTTGTATTTTTCATCGGCAAATGAGCGCTCGCTCGGCGTGCGAAGCCCTGCGGTCGAAGCGATCGTTGTCTGCGTCCCGTCATCTGGCGAGCCGGTTTCGAAGCGGACGAGAAGGCTCGGTACGGGTTGATTCGCGGCTTTCGCTGCCGCGTTTCTCACGGCTCAGGCACGTGCACAGGGAGGGCCGGTGCAAAACAAAAAATTGATTCATCAATGACTAAAAAAAGTTCCACTTCGATGGGAGTCTGGTGCAAAGAGGAGGGTCTGGTGCGAAGGGAGGGCCTGGTGAAACTTTGAGAAAAAAAAATTTGATTCATCACTTTTCTTCGCTTGGCATTAGAAGCTTAGGGGTACCCACACACACACACTCGTTTCCTTCAAGTATACGAAAAGGGAGGGCCCTGTCTGAGTGAGGCCTGGGCTGCATATAGGAAGGGTCTGGTGGTAAGTGTGAATGTGAGTGTATGCGTTTGTGTAAAGTGATTCGTGACCTATAATTTCACAGTTTGTCATGCTCGCACTTGTTTTGTAAGACTTCTGTAACTAAAATATGTGTATGCTCCTTAGCCAAAGAATAGGAAAAAGATTCACATCTTAGAAGTAGTCGTATGATACGCCATTTTTTGTCTCGTCTTTCTATTTTTTCGTATGCATGTATCTTCGAGTTAAAACAACATTTGCTGCTTACAGAACAGAGCTGAGGTCAACGTACAAAGTGGTCACGGAGCTCGCCCTATCGCAGGAAGAATGTTTGCTGCGCAGGGTACACTGAAGATGGTGATACATGTATCCGTAAGTCCTCCAACTCTTCTGACCTCGTGATTCTGGGTTGCCCTCTGCATAACTTTGTTTTGGATGGTTGATTAGGCATATCCATCCACATCCGCGCACCTGCATCTGTCGCTAGTCGACCCCCTCACACCTTCCCTCTGTCACGTGGCTGTCACCGGCCAGCGACCACCCACACATCGCCAGCCTCACCCTCCCTGTGTGCGTGCTATGTTCGATCCCACTAACTGCGATGTCGCACACTACCATACAGTATAGTAATCGAGTTTATTGGCAAATAGCATTTGACAGGCAGGAACATCAGTGTCAATGAGAGTGACTAGGCGTCTCAAATTGACTGACAATAATGAAGTTTGTGAGAAAAGCTCATAAAGTTTGTAGTCAGCAGGTAAAATGACAATATTAGTACTGTAGAACTTTGTTCTATGAACTATTACGATTCAGCTAAAATATGCTAAACATTTCTATTTTTCTGTCATTTTTACAAAACATTCTAATCTCCTTAAATATATAAAAGTATTAAACACTTACTAGCTAACTAGTCTTTAAAAACAGTTGCTTTGTCTTCTAAAACTGAGCACGTATTTTAACGGCTAGTGACTGATGGGGGTTGAAGTCGACCGAGTTTATGCTTCGTAAAAAAGTTGAATGAATTCAAAATTTCTGCTTTAAAAGAGTCTGAAGGCGACAGTTCAGTCAGATATTTGTTTACGTGTAACAGCATGCGTGTGTGTAGTTATTGTGTGTGTATGTGTGCGCGCGCGCGTGCGGTTTTGCTAAAGGAATAATAATAGGAAGGGACTTTCGATAGGTGCTGCGTGTTTGTATGTTAAGTTGATTAAAAAATGATAACTGATGTGCTCTGCTGTTCGTCGCAGCAAACACTTTTTTTAATGAGGTTATTAACGGACACTCGATGAAGAACTTGTTTAGGCATATTACTTCTTCGGTTCTTCTCTTTACATGTAGAAGTATAAAATCACTTACATAGAGGAACATTTCCTGCACGTCAGTGAGCTTAGTACAAACTCGCAGCACTTAGAACAAAAGGCGATGTGATACATTAACCGTTGTTCTATCTGTCGAGGTTTTGACATCACTGCTGACGTAACAGTCCTTACTAGAGGGGGGGGGGGGGTCTGTGGAGCGGAGTGCTACAAGTCTGATCCTTTGTCCTCATTTACTAACCACCTCAGCATCGTAACAATTAATATGTTACAAGTAGTGATGCAGATCCTAGTGTCGCGCGGTCAGCGATTGTTGCTGTCATCCTTGCATGCCTCCATACTGAGCTGGCGCATCGTTAGGTGTTTTCTTCGCGCTTTGTCCCCTCTTTATATACGTCTTGCGCGCGCGCAACAGCTTCCTGATGGTCATTTTACTTTTTCCCTCTTTGACGTCATGGGTGTGTCATCAAAGTAACGAAAGTGCTGACACGTGGGCGCATGACAGTCAGGTTTTCATTGTATCGACGGATCTGCCACAAAGCCGTTTTGGTAGTAGACGGATCCATTCTGTCGGGTTTCCACACATTCCTAGTCTGTGAAGGGCCTTTGGGTGGCGTGGAGTGCAAGGAGAGGAATCCTTTATGTTCAAAGCCATTAGTCCGATGTTTAATGCAAGATTGTACTTTGTTAGGTTAACGTTCGTGATTGCCGGGTCGGCGCGCTTGTAGCGCGTACTCGTTTCCGTTGTATGGATTTGTGTAAGATCAACTTTAGATTTTTGACGAGTCTTAGGATATCGCGATGGTCAGATATATGTGTTCGTGTGAAAATATTGTTTTAGAATTGAGCAGTTCGGGACCGCCTGTTTATTGTAAGAATTGTTCTTATCTACAGGCTTATTTTTTGGTTCTTCTTCCTCTCAACCCTGTTTTTGTTGTTTTTTCGCTCTTCCTTCGTGTCACCGTGCTTCACTCTTTGTTCGCGTTGCTGTCGCGTCATCGTGTCGAGCGTCACCCTGCACCATCATCATATCTCGTCGCGAGTGAACCGCGACTCGCTGCACAGTGTGCGGAAGGCTTTCGCTGAACACCTAGAGCAGGAATCTTCGAGCAGGAGCTTTCGTGCATGGCGGCCACATCATCGCATCTGACGAGAAGAAGAGGGGTGGGGGTACGTCGTTAGAGGCGGCAAGCCAAGGCAGAGCGGGCCTGGCGTCTGTGGACACTCCAAGGCTCTAGCTGTCACCCTGCAGTGCTGCGGTGATGTATTGTTATATAGGTGACTGATATTAGCCTGTGCACAGGGCAGTGATTTGTCTTATTTTGTTTCTATTTTTGTTTGTTGGGATTGTTCGCGCTGATTCTAATAATTTGGTTCATGTGAGAGTGGTGGAATTTTTGATTTTTGATTCCTATCAGGATTATTTTTGTGGCTATAAATTAGTTTGTTGTAGTGAATTTTGTTTGTCATTTCTGTATGGTCCTGCGCTCATTAAGTTCGACTGGCTTCGTCGCGACCACGCGACCCCTAGTGGCACTTGTCCTACTGTTTGCGTCTATATTTCGTTACTGAATGAAGTGTAGATATTGAGATTCGAATTGTAAACATCATTATGATCTGGGAAAATAATTTACGATTACAAGTATCAAGGGCCCGGATGAGGTCGCTGTCCGCGGGCGCCGGGCGGCTCTCGGCGGCCGGGGTCTCACACCAACCCGATGACACTCTCGGATGTTAAAGGAGATCTGTCGCTGTGTTATCGATATCTGCAGCTACCTCCCTTGAATCCTTTTTGGGTGGGGAGGGAGGCGATGCTGCTATCTTATCTCAAATCGTCGAGGCTCTGTTAGTCGCGACTAACTGATACATCCTTCATGTAAGGATAGACAAAATCTTCTCGCCATTGCCTCTCTCTACTTATGCATAGGGCGGGTCTCAGATGTCTCAACGGCACCTGGTGTACCACTTCCTTCATCACATCTTGTACAGCATCGTTTCTTTGTAACACCTGAATGTTTTCAGGCCTATAACTGGTCCTGGATCATGGGCATTGAAATTTTTATTTTGTAAATTTTCAATTTATTAGCAACGTGTAGCTATTTATTTTCAGCACCGTTTGATGATCTCCCGGAATTTTCTTTTTTCTTTTCCAGTGTAACAGCTGCATGCTTCAGTAGGCATTTATAGTGTCAGGTTATGCTTGAGAAATACTGTCACTGCAAAAATTCACCTTGAGTTTACGGAATAATGATTACTGCATGCTGGATCTATAGTGGGCCTTTAGCTACAAACAGATTGTCACAGTGCGCCATGACTTACTAGCTGAATATCTATAAATCAACATTCCATAACAGAAGAAATCAGACTTTGCCCTGCACTCAAATACAATTTAGTCATTATCGTATATCGCATAATACATGTGCAGTAGGACAGGGGGCAGCGGGGGCAGCCGCCCCCCAAGGAAAATACAGGGTGGGCAGGATATCCTTTTGCCCCCCCACTATTTGACGGAGTAATTATCAACAAAGAGAAAGAACTGAAGAAAGGTAGGGGAGTAGAGAGCGAACGGTCGATCACCGTCACCAAACGCGGGCGCCTGGAGCGCAGTGGAGGCTCTAAACACCTCATGACAGAATCAGAATTCGGGGACAGTCGTTATTGTTTGCCAGCAAATTGGCAGGCTATGTGTGAAGCCTCAGCGAAGAAAGCGCCCGCCACAGTAATCGGTCACCAACTCGCAGTGTGGTCTCCCCCCTCCCCATATGCGCACGCCTTTTCTTTGGCGCTTTTCGTTGACCAAGCCACTAAATAACATCCACCACTCCACTCGCTGTCACCCTAAAAATTATACTGCCCCTATCCGATTACAACCAAAGGGGCCGCCACTGGTCCATCGGGGAACACAGAAAGCCATCAACGAATTAAGTTGCATAACCAATACCCCAGTCTTGCAAAATCACGACAGAACCCTTAACATCTTTGTGAAAAACTATAGGCCGAAGCACGAAGACTTCATCTTACTAACACCAGACGGTTTAGTGCGAATTGTCGCTTTGTCTTCACCTAAGTTCAGCGCAAAGACTCTGAGTCCCTATACTTGGCTAGTTTTCCCTTTAGAGACCGAGAGACCTGGTATTAAATGCTCATCCTACGACTCAGGGGGAAGCTGCATAAGTCAACATTTCTAAAACTACCAAGGGCACTCACTCTTTCTATCACACGACTAGTGGTGGTAGCTCAATAAAGTTATCTGTGTTACTAACTGTTTGGTTGTGTGATTGTTACCTATGTGATCCGTGTTTTGGAGAATGCCCATCAGAACCGTGTCGAATCGCCTGGCTCAGCACGTCGGTAGCGGTAGCGTGAAGGGGGTGGCCTGCGGCCATTCCCACCCTGTTTCGTCCTGGCCACGGTGGTCTGGCCAGTTTATGGCCATTAAAATTATAGGGTAGTTGCCGTCCTTCCTCTCTGGTCCTTTTGATTCTCTTGGGGTGGATGGGCTATTTTCCACGGTGTGCGGACACCAAGTCAGTTAGGGCTGTGTCTCTTTGTAACGTGGATTATCTGCGGACCGCTGGTCCTTGGGTAGGAAAGGGTTCTGAGGTTTCTCGAAGCCTATAGTAAACCTGCCACACTAGGACTGGGATGACGGCGGGTCGGAAGAGAGTTTTCGCGTGGTGGAGAGACCTGTGCCGTCTCTGGGAGTAGTCGGGGGTTTGCCACGTGCTGTGTGGACTGTCGCTGGAATGGGTGGTTTCAGGAAGAGGGATTACCCAGCAACCAGCTTATTTTCCCCGCGTTGTTGTGAGATAGAACAAGCGTGTCACGGCCCTTGGGTGGTAGGCTTAATTAATCTTTACCTTTGTTTTCCACGCAGTTTTTTTCTGGCTAAAACAAACAAAAACAACCTGAGAAGTCCATGAACACAAACAGGCTTGAATAACGGTCTCATTATGCATGATATTTAAAGAGAGGTTTGATCTGCTTATCTGGACGAGTTGCAATCGGAGTTCATTAATATAAATCAACCGAGACGGCATTTTTTTTGCACACTTGACTTGCCAACCTTGATTAATATGATTTAATAGATTATACGTTATCACATTTTTTGTGATGCGTTAGCCGGGCGAGTCTATTCTTTAATTTTGTTCTTTTCTAATTTAATGATGCTGCTTGCCTTTTAAATAAAGCAGCGGTGTTGTGATGCAACACTGTGTACGTCTTGCGGCAGTAGCGCCCCCCCCCATCCTTTTCGTAATGTGCGAGTGCGAACGCGCTCACTGTCAAGCAGGGAGTTTGCCCCCCCAATACGCCGAACATCTTCCTACGCCACTGTAATAGCATGTTACAGTTTTCCCGTTTTTGTTTGTAGGCAAATATTATTGACAGAATAAGGCATAAGATGAAGTTACCATCCATGCTGAAAAAAAAATTCTGTTCAGAAGTCGTGACATTGGAGTGATGATCTGAAATCACATAGAATAGGCTGCGTTTTGTTAGAAACCCTATGATTCATGTGATTATCATTACTCGAGTAGAATGCTGGTTTGGTATTGTCAGTCAGCTAGACTGCAGGTGAGCTGGTGTGTGAGTGCATGGAACGTGCTTCATCAAACAAGCATAACCAACGGCAAGAATACTATATACAACAATGTGAATGCAATAGTGCTTGTTGTGGGCTTTTAAAGTTTTAAGCCACGGTGGAAGTGTCCTTCTGTCATTGTTTCTTTGGAGTTTCACTCTAATATATATCAAGTGACATCATACCATCAAGATAAGTATTCTGGCTGAACAACTACAAAAGATGATAACAAGATTGTAAAATTCTATCTCACACTGGTGGTAAAATAATAACGCCATATTATGGTGAAAAGAGTAACACATACAAAAAAGGTACACTAGATGTGGTTTAACAAAATTATGTATTTTATTTAATTTTAATAAACCATTATTTTCGCATTAAACATGTTATAGGCTTCCCATTC